>NW_027140411.1:57500-149108 GCF_036365525.1 Heterodontus francisci | reverse complement strand
TAAGACTTGCTGGCCTGTCCCTGACCCGGTGACACCAAGGTCTTCACACGCTCGCTCCCCCGCGGCTCTCTCTACGGCCTCTCGCTTCCAGCCCTCTCCATTCAGCCCTTCCCTCCAGCTGCGGATGCCCAATCAGTTGCTTGCTCCCTACCCGGTTGCTTTCTCTACTTCTCCACAGCACTTCAGGCATTGCAACTGTCTGGTCCCTGCATTTACATGCTCTCTCTCCCCACCCCCTCCCCCTCTTCACCCACCCCCTCCCCTTCTTCACCCACCCCCCCTTCACCCCCCTACCTCCACCCCCCCTTCACCCCCCGACCTCCACCCCTCCTTTCCCCCCCCGACCTCCACCCCTTCACCCCCTACCTCCACCCCTCCTTTCCTCCCCCCTACCTCCACCCCCCCTTCACCCCCCCTACCTCCACCCCTCCTTTCCCCCCTACCTCCACCCCTCCTTTCCCCCCCTTACTTCCACCCCCCTTCACCCCCCTACCTCCTCCCCCCCTTCACCCCCTACCTCCACCCCTCCTTCCCCCCTACCTCCACCCCCCCTTCACCCCCTACCTCCACCCCTCCTTTCCAACTACCTCCACCCCCCCTTTACCCCCTACCTCCACCCCTCCTTTACCCCCTACCTCCACCCCTCCTTTACCCCCCTACCTCCACCCCCCCTTCACCCCCCTACCTCCACCCCTCCTTTACCCCCTACCTCCACCCCCCCCTTCACCCCCCTACCTCCACCCCTCCTTTACCCCCTACCTCCACCCCTCCTTCACCACCCTACCTCCACCCCTCCTTTACCCCCCCTACCTCCACCCCTCCTTTACCCCCCTACCTCCTCCCCTCCTTTACCCCCCTACCTCCACCCCTCCTTTACCCCCCTACCTCCACCCCTCCTTTACCCCCCTACCTCCACCCCTCCACCATAGTTGAATATCTGAAGTGCAGTTACAAAGTCGGGGAAATAGCAAGCAAAACAAAAACCTCAACAATTCTGGGTTTAATTATTGAAAAGTTTTATTAACTTCATTAAGTATCCGAGGAACTGCTGTACATGGATACATGAGTGTTGTGTCCAGACAGTCCCGTTAGACAGACAGGCCGAGTCTCTGCTATGCACAGCTAAAGAGATTGTTCCTGGAGAGCCTTGTGGTGAATGAACGCTTGGCTCTCTATTCCACTACTGTATTGTCCATGTGAAGAAGCAAAATCACAAGAGTCTGAGCTCAGTCTATTCTTGGTGAATGTTCCCCAAGCGCATCCCAATGTGCATTCCCAATTCATCCATAAATGCAATGTTCCTTTCCACATCGTGATGAGCTCCGCAGCATGATCCAGTTGCCTTCGTTGCTTGAATGCTGACCGTAAGTCTTGAGGATTGTTTTCTCGACGGCATGTTTTACATGAAAGGAAATAATGAAAGAACATCAGTGTCAGAGCTTCTCTCCCTCCAATGAAATTACTGTTGCGCATGCTTTATGCTCTGCAGTATAGGCCAATGAATCACTTAGTACCCACCTCAGCTGTCGGAGTCAGGATGATGTAACTGCCCCTATCTCGTGATGGTTCAATGCTGCTCTCAGGGAAACATGAATGATGTGAGGGTGCTGGAAAAAGAAGCACATTTCTTTTGTTCCCTGTTCGTGGTTATGCTACTCGTGCGTCTTCCCATCCATTCCGTTTAATCCTGCCTACTACTATCAGCATCATCTTCTATTTCTTTCACTCTTATCTACCTTTGCCCTCAAGCAACACTGAGGATGGAGAATGGTGTGGCTGCACTCCCACCTCACCACTTGTGTACGCAGCAAGAGCATTCACATTTGTGCTACCACTGGACACGGCATGCTTGTTTCTTTTAGTGCTCAGTCTCTTCTTGCTGAATGTTCCCCAAGTGCTTGACCCCTTTGGACGCCTTCTCTGCTTGACAGGCAGCAGCTGGCAATTGCGGAGTGTCTCAAGGCTCTGCATGGTTGTTTCAAGGGCGGATGGGAAACATGTGGCTGTGTGTCCACGTGCACTGCTTGGATGGGTGCAGGAACAGGTGACTGTGTAACTGAACAGCAAGGAGAGGGTACCGCAGGTGGGGGAAGTGGAGCTCTGAACAGGCAGGCGTATGTATGGTCCATCAGATCATTAGGCCAGGGGGTGAAACGCTCAGGATCCATGGACTGTGGGCACGCGACTGATGTCCAGCGCGTGGCCACCTCCATCCAAAGGTGCTTCCGGGCAATTGTTGGGCAAATTTAATTGGCTCCATCTCATCAGCCATTCCTTGTGTTTATGGCGCATGCACAGAAAAAGACACTCCCCTTCCGCTCCGCTGCTCCCCCCCGACCTCCCTTCCCCCCCGACTCCCTTCCCCTCTCCCTCCTGACCTCCCTTCCCCCCGTCCCTTCCTTCCCTCCCTCCGTTCCCCCCCGTCCCTCCCTCCCTTCCCATCCCTCCCCTCCCTTCCCCCCGTCCCTCCCTCCCTTCCCCCCCACCTTCCCTCCTTCCTTCTCCCCCCTTCCCCTCCTCCCTTCCTTCCCTCCCTTCCTTCCCCCTTCTCTCCTCCCTTCCCTCCCCTTCCTTCCCTCCCCTCCCTTCCCCCCCTTCTCTCCTCCCTTCCCTCCTCCCTTCCCCCCTTCTCTCCCCCTTCTCTCCCCCCTTCTCTCCTCCCTTCCCTCCCCCCTTCCCTCCCCTCCCCTTCCCTCCCCTCCCCTTCCCTCCCTTGAAATGCATTTTCAGAGCAACTTACCTTGGAACAATCTCCTCTGTCTAATAAAAATGAAGCAAATGTCCAAAATGACTAATAATTGAGATAAAATGCCCTACGAAACCTCTCCTCCTTCCATTTTCAAAAACTCGCGCCGAAGCTTTCGTAAGATTGACGCACATGCGCACACGGGCTCCGGTAATCTGCGCATGCGCTGCGGTCCGGATTGCCAGGACCAGTGTGCGCATGCGCAAAGGCCAACCTGGTGTGCCCCGAGGAAGATGACGTTACGCGGACATCGTCTGCGCATGCGCAAACTGGTCCTGGCAAGCCGGACTGCAGCGCATGCGCAGAGGGTCCGAGACCGTGTGCACATGTGTGCACCGCGGCGCATTCTGATGACGTAGCGTTGTCATCAATCACTTTGTTCATTTTATTCCGAATGCTGCTGCATTCAGATACAAAGCCTTTAAGTTTGATCTATTATTAAATTTCCCTACTCTTGTACGATTCCTTGGTGCAATATGATGGTCACAACACATTCTGTCCCTTCCTTTTATTTTCTGGTAACAATCAACCTCACCACTGACCTGCACTCCGACCTTCTCCTTTAACTTCCTGTTTTTCCATGCAACTGAACCCTCCCCCCCCCGCCCCCCCCCCCCCCACCCACTATACAAGGTGTTGTTGTTATTTGGACCTTTTATCGCCATTCCTTCATTGTCACTGGGTAAAAATCCTGGAACTCCTTACCTAACAGCATTGTGGGAGTGTTTCACCACACCAACGGCAACGTGTCAAGAAAGCGGTCGAGCTTCACCTTCTCAACAGGCAACTGGTGATTTACAATATATGTTGGTCTTGCTAGTGACGTCTATATCCTGAGAATGAAGTAAAAACAATGTGTATTTGTAAAATGGATTGAAAGTCTCAACAGAAATATTTGTTGCTAAATTAATCCTCTTTTAGATTGTACAGACAATGTCATTTTAATAACCTAATCTCTCCTCGACATTCCCACACTGGAAGGTGTTGGGTTGGACTGTGCTCACAAGTTCTGGGGTTAAACTGAGCAGATTCTGCTCTATCTTCACTCCAGCTCAAAGTGATGTTACAAAAAACCTCTCCATTCTGATGCAGGGTCACTGATCTGAAATGTTAACTCTGGCTTTTCCTTTCCCTTTCTGCCTGTCCTTCCAAAATATTTAATACCGCTGGATGTTCAGTTTCCATCCTTGGTCACCTTGCAGCCATGTCTCCGTCATCGCAACTATATCATAACCGTTTATATCTTTTTGTGCTGTTAATTCATCTACCTTATTGCGAATGCTCCACGCATTAAGACACAATGTCTTTAGCCTTGTCTTTTTAACATTGTTAGTCATCTGAGCTTTATTTTGCACTGCAGCCCCATTTGTTTCTCCCCCGTGTTTTCTCGGCCTTCCACGTTTGCTTCTTACCTTTCTGTCTTTCATTTCTATCCTCGTTTCCCACTCCTCTGTCTCCCTGCTCAGATTCCCATCCCCTTGCCATTCTAGTTTAAACCCTTCTCGACAGCATGAGCAAACACCCACATGAGGAAATTGGTCCCAGTCCTGCCCAGATACAACCATAGTCCCACCTTCCCCAGAACCGATTCCAATGTCCCAGGAATCTGAATCCCTCCCCCCTACACCATTTCTCCAGCTACATATTCATCTGATATATCCTGCTATTTCTGCTCTCACTAGCATGTGGCACTGGTGGTAATCCTGAGATTACTACCTTTGAGGTCCTACTTTTCAATTTTCATCCTAACTCCCTATATTCAGCTTGTAGGACCTCAAACCATTTTTTACCTATGTCGTTGGTACTGACATGTACAATGACAACTGGCTGCTTGCCCTCCCCCCATTAGAATGCTCTGCAGCCACTCAGAGACATCCAGGGAGGCAACATACCATCTTGGAGTCTATTTTGCGGATGCAGAAACACCTGTCTGTTCCCCATACGATTGAATCCTGCAATCACTATATCCCTGCCACTCTTCTTCCTGCCCTCCTGTGCCACAGAGTGGTGCAATGAACTTGGCTCTTGCTTCTTTTCCCTGAGCCATCTCCCCCAACAATATCCAAAACGGTATATCTGTTCAACGCGGGGGACGGCCACAGGAGACTCCTGCATTACCTGCTTTCCTCTACTCTGCCTGGTGGTCACCCATTCCCTTCCTGCCATTGCTGCATTTGCCTGCGGTGTGACCACCTCGCTAACTGTGCTATCCACGACGAACGCAACATCACAGTGAATCCACCCGCAGCTCCAGCTCCGTAATGCGGGTAGTCAGTAGCTGCAGATGGATACACTTCCTGCACACATGGTCATCAGGGACACTGGAAGAATGCCTGATTTCCCACATAGCACAGGAGGAGCAGATCACGGGCCTGAGCTCTCCTGTCATGACTTACCTTTAGATTAATTAGTTACTCCCTTAATTTAAAAATACTAATTACGTGAGGAGCCTTGTTTTACTCCAAACACTACCCACTACAATCTAAAATCTTAATCAATTACACTAATTCAAAAAACACACTTTAAAGTAGTAC
Source organism: Heterodontus francisci (assembly GCF_036365525.1). Lineage (NCBI taxonomy): Eukaryota > Metazoa > Chordata > Chondrichthyes > Heterodontiformes > Heterodontidae > Heterodontus > Heterodontus francisci. The sequence continues at coordinate 143,828 of NW_027140411.1, read as the reverse complement.
TAACCTTATCACTAATATGGTAGGTTTTAAGGTTCTTTTTCAAAAAAAAACTTTCCCTTGATTTTTAAAGCTATTTAAAGGCACTAACAGTTGTTACTTTCCCAAACAATCAACTTACAGATTTTCCGTGATGTCAGTAAGTCTTTTTTTCCTCTTTTGAATCTCAGTGCACGCCGGCACAGAGAGAGAGAGCCTGAATTACTGAGAGGGAACTGCACTGTCGGAGGGTCAGTACTGAGGGAGTGCTACACTGTCGGAGGGTCAGTACTGAGGGAGTGCTACACTGTCAGAGGGTCAGTACTGAGGGAGTGCTACACTGTCAGAGGGTCAGTACTGAGGGATGCTACACTGTCAGAGGGTCAGTACTGAGGGATGCTACACTGTCAGAGGGTCAGTACTGAGGGATGCTGCACTGTCAGAGGGTCAGTACTGAGGGAGTGCTACACTGTCAGAGGGTCAGTACTGAGGGATGCTGCACAGTCGGAGGGTCAGTACTGAGGGATGCTACACTGTCAGAGGGTCAGTACTGAGGGAGTGCTACACTGTCAGAGGGTCAGTACTGAGGGATGCTACACTGTCAGAGGGTCAGTACTGAGGGATGCTACACTGTCAGAGGGTCAGTACTGGGGGATGCTACACTGTCAGAGGGTCAGTACTGAGGGATGCTACACTGTCAGAGGGTCAGTACTGAGGGATGCTACACTGTCAGAGGGTCAGTACTGAGGGAGTGCTACACTGTCAGAGGGTAAGTACTGAGGGTGTGCTACACTGTCAGAGGGTCAGTACTGAGGGATGCTACACTGTCAGAGGGTCAGTACTGAGGGAGTGCTACACTGTCAGAGGGTCAGTACTGAGGGAGTGCTACACTGTCAGAGGGTCAGTACTGAGGGAGTGCTACACTGTCAGAGGGTCAGTACTGAGGGAGTGCTACACTGTCAGAGGGTCAGTACTGAGGGATGCTACACTGTCAGAGGGTCAGTACTGAGGGAGTGCTACACTGTCAGAGGGTCAGTACTGAGGGAGTGCTACACTGTCAGAGGGTCAGTACTGAGGGATGCTACACTGTCAGAGGGTCAGTACTGAGGGAGTGCTACACTGTCAGAGGGTCAGTGCTGAGGGATGCTACACTTTCAGAGGGTCAGTACTGAGGGATGCTACACTGTCAGAGCCTCATAAGAACAGAAGAAATAGGAGCCGGATTAGGCCATTAAGCCCCTCAAGCCTGCCCCGCCATTCAATAAGATCATGGCTAATCTGTCCCAGTCCTCAATTCCTCTTTCAGGCCTGCTCCGCATAACCCTCGACTCCCTGAGATTTCAAAAATCTATCTTCCTTAGTGATCTAACCTACACAACTCTCTGATGTAGAGAATTCCAGAGATTCACCACCCTCAGAGAAGAAATTCCTTCGCATCTCAGTTTTAAACATGTGACCCCTTATTCTGTAACGATGTCCCCCAGTTCGACATTCCCCCACCAGTGGAAACATATTCTCAACATCTACCCGGCCCAGCCCCCTTAGAATGTTATATGTTTCTATACGATCACCTCTCATTCTTCTAAACTCCAATGAATAAAGGTCTAACCTGTTTGGTCGTTCTAGATAAAGACAACCCCTTCATCCCAGGAATCAGTTTAGTGAACCTTCTCTGAACTGCCTCCAGTGCTAAAATATCCTTCCTTAAATACGGGGACCAAAACTGTCCGCAGTACTCCAGGTGTGGCCTCACCAACACCCTGTACAATTGTAACAGAACTTCCCTATTTTTAAACTCTAAACCCCGAGCAATAAAGGACAAAATTTCATTTGCCTTCCTTAGTACTTGCTGCACCTGCATGCTAACTTTTTGTGTTTCATGTACCTCACACTTTCCCACATTGAACACCATACAAAGAAAATTACAGCACAGGAACAGGCCCTTCGGCCCTCCAAGTCTGCGCCGATCCAGATCCTCTATCTAAACATGTCGTCTATTTTCTAAGGGTCTGTATCTCTTTGCTTCCTGCCCATTCATGTATCTGTCCAGATACATCTTAAAAGATGCTATCGTGCCCACGTCTACCACCTCCGCTGGCAACGCGTTCCAGGCACCCACCATCCTCTGCGTAAAGAACTTTCCACGCATATCCCCCCTAAACTTTTCCCCTCTCACTTTTCCCCATCTGCCCAGTTTTTCCCCCACTCACTTGACCTATCAAGTGATAGGTCCCACCTATTTTTGTATCATTGGCAAATTTGGATACACTACACTCTGTCCCTTCCTCCAAGTCATTAATGTAGATAGTAAATAGCTGAGGCCCTAGGACCGATGCTTGTGGCACCCCACTAGTTACGGCTTTCCAACCTGAAAAAGACCCATTGATCCCGACTCTCTGCCTTCTGTGTGTTAACCAATCCTCAATCCATGCCAACACATTACCCCCAATACCCTGAACTCTTATTTTGTGCAATAACCTTTTATGTGGCACCTTATCAAACACCTTCTGAAAATCCAAATACACAACATCTACTGGTTCATCTTTATCCACTCTGCTTGTTATATCCTCAAAGAACTCTAACAAATTTGTCAAACACGATTTACCTTTCATAAAACCATGTTGACTCTGTTTGATTGCATTATGTTTTGCTAAATGTCTTGCTATGTCTTTCTTAATAATGGACTCAAGCATTTTCCCAATGACATATTAAGCTAACTGGTCGATAGTTTCCTGCTTTCTGTCTCCCTCCTTTCTTGAATAGGGGTGTCACATTAGCGGTTTTCCAATCCGTTGGTACACTCCTGGAATCCAATGAGTTTTGGTATATGACCAATGCCTCCACTATCTCTGCAGCCACTTCTTTTAAAACCCATGGATGCAGGCCATCAGGTCCTGGCAACTTGTCTGCCTTTAGTCCCATCAGTTTATCCAGCACCTTTTCCCTCATGATAGGGATTGTTACAATTTCCTTTCTCCCAATTACACCTTGCTCATCTATTATAGTTGGGATGTTTATAGTGTCCTCAATGCAGTATGATGACGATAAATGTGAGGTTATCCACTTTGATAGCAAAAACAGGAAGGCAGATTATTATCTGAACGGCTATAAACTGAAAGGGGGGAATATGCAGCGATACCTGGGTGTTCTTGTACACCAGTCACTGAAGGTAAGCATGCAGGTCCAACAGGCGGTAAAAAAGGCAAATGGTATGTTGGCCTTTACAGCGAGAGGATTCGAGTACAGGAGCAGGGATGTCTTGCTGCAATTATACAGTGCTTGGTGAGGCCATACCTGGAGTATTTTGTGCAGTTTTGGTCTCCTTATCTGATGAAGGATGTTCTTGCTACAGAGGGAGTGCAGCGAAGGTTTAGTTTAGTTTAGTTTAGTTTAGAGATACAGCACTGAAACAGGCCCTTCGGCCCACCGAGTCTGTGCCGATCATCAACCACCCATTTTATACTAATCCTACTCTAATTCCACATTACTACCACATCCCCACCTGTCCCTATATTTCCTTACCACCTACCTATACTAGGGGCAATTTATAAAGGCCAATTAACCTATCAACCTGCAAGTCTTTGGCTGTGGGAGGAAACCGGAGCACCCGGAGGAAACCCACGCAGACACAGGGAGAACTTGCAAACTCCACACAGGCAGTACCCAGAACTGAACCCGGGTCACTGGAGCTGTGAGGCTGCAGTGCTAACCACTGCGCCACTGTGCTGCCCCTGACTGATTCCTGAGATGATCCAGTGGATGATTAAAAAACTAATAAAGAGGGAGAAAATTGATTATGAGTGTAAATTAGCAAGAAATATAAAAACAAACAGGAAGGGCTTCTATGGGTATATAAAAAGGAAGAGAGTAGCTAAAGAAAGTGTGGGACCCTTAGAGGATGAGACTGGGGAATTAATAACAGGGAACAGGAAAATGGCAGATAATTTAAACCAATATTTTGCATCAGTCTTTACGGTGGAGGACATAGAATAAAATAGGAGCAGGAGTAGGCCATTCGGCGTTTCGAGCCTGCTCCACCGTTCATTATGATCATGGCTGATCATCCAACTCAGTAACCTGTTCCTGCTTTCCCCCATACCCTTTGATCCCTTTAGACCCAAGAGCTATATGTAACTCCTTCTTGAAAACATAAAATGTTTTGGCCTCAACTGGTAGCGAATTCCACCGGCTCACCACTCTCTGGGTGAAGTAATTTCTCCTCATCTCAGTCCTGAAAGGTTTACCCCGTATCCTTAGACTATGACCCCTGGTTCTGGACTCCCCCACCATCAAGAACATCGGTTTCTATGAGATCCCCCCTCACTCTTCTGAACTCAGTGCTGTATCTCTAAACTAAACTAACTCCAGCGAACATAATCCCAACAGACTTAATCGCTCCTCATACGTCAGACCCGCCATCCCAGGAATCAGTCTGGTAGACCTTCGCTGCACTCCTTCGATAGCAAGAACATCCTTCCTCAGATAAGGGCCACTGTAAGGGGAACAGAGGGTGCACTGATGGTAAATCTGCAATAAATATGCTTGGTGCTGGACTTGGTCTTTTCCAAATGGGTGGAAGCCTTCCCTTGTAGAACATCCTTATGACATCCTGAGAGAAATCCATTGGGAGGCAGTGAATAATATGGGGAGCCAGCATCAGAAGAACAAAATGCTGCTGGAGTCACAGAGAGTAGGAAGTGACAAAGTTGATTGATGAGGGAAGGGCTGTCGATGTCATATACATGGACTTCAGTAAGGCGTTTGATAAGGTTCCCCATGGCAGGCTGATGGAGAAAGTGAAGACGCTTGGGGTCCAAGGTGTACTAGCTAGATGGATAAAGAACTGGCTGGGCAACAAGAGACAGAGAGTAGCAGTAGAAGGGAGTTTCTCAAAATGGAGACGTGTGACCAGTGGTGTTCCACAGGGATCCGTGCTGGGACCACTGTTGTTTGTGATATACATTAATGATTTGGAGGAAAGTATAGGTGGACTGATTAGCAAATTTGCAGACGACACTAAGATTGGTGGAGTAGCAGATAGTGAAGGGGACTGTCAGAGAATACAGCAGAATATAGATAGATTGGAGAGTTGGGCAGAGAAATGGCAGATGGAGTTCAATCAGGGCAAATGCGAGGTGATGCATTTTGGAAGATCCAATTCAAGAGTGAACTATACAGTAAATGGAAAAGTCCTGGGGAAAATTGATGTCCAGAGAGATTTGGGTGTCCAGGTCCACTGTTCCCTGAAGGTGGCAACGCAGGTAAATAGAGTGGTCAAGAAGGCATACGGCATGCTTTCCTTCATCGGACGGGGCATTGAGTACAAGAGTTGGCAGGTCATGTTACAGTTGTATAGGACTTTGGTTCGGCCACATTTGGAATACTGCGTACAGTTCTGGTCGCCACATTATCAAAAGGATGTGGATGCTTTGGAGAGGGTGCAGAGGAGGTTCACCAGGATGTTGCCTGGTATGGAGGGCGCTAGCTATGAAGAGAGGTTGAGTAGATTAGGATTATTTTCATTAGAAAGACGGAGGTTGAGGGGGGACCTGATTGAGGTGTACAAAATCATGAGAGGTATAGACAGGGTGGACAGCAAGAGGCTTTTTCCCAGAGTGGGGGTTTCAATTACTAGAGGACACGAGTTCAAAGTGAAAGGGGAAATGTTTAGGGGGGATATGCGTGGAAAGTTCTTTACGCAGAGGGTGGTGGGCACCTGGAACGCGTTGCCAGCGGAGGTGGTAGACGCGGGCACGATGGAGTCTTTTAAGATGTATCTAGACAGATACATGAATGGGCAGGAAGAAAAGAGATACAGAACCTTAGAAAATAGGCGACATGTTTAGAGAGAGGATCTGGATCGGCGCAGGCTTGGAGGGTCGAAGGGCCTGTTCCTGTGCTGTAATTATCTTTGTTCTTTGTTTTGTTTGTTCCAGTACAGGAGTGGGTGGAAGCCAAATGGGTGGAAGCCTTCCCTTGTAGAACAGCCATGGCATTGACCACCACTAGGATCCTGATAAAGGACGTGATGGGGACTGCCTCAGATAGTGGAGTCAGATCAGGCGAACCATTTCACAGGACATGTTCTGCAGGCCACCCTGAAGCTCTTAGGGATACAGGGGAAATGGCATGTCGCCCACAACCCTCAGTCATCAGGTATCGTAGAAAGGATGAACCTGACCCTAAAGGAAAGGCTCAGGAAAGAGACAGGGGAGCACCCAGAGAAGTGGGAAGAGGTCCTGCCCCTAATCCTAATGAACATCAGGACCAGCCTCTCTAAAAGCACAGGGCACTCTCCACACCAACTGATGACCAGGAGGGCGATGCGGACCCTGACTCATGTCTTGGTGCCAGTCCTGACTGAAACCCAGACTGGAGAGATCAAGCGGGATAGGTTTGTAAAGGATCTTTATGACATCCTGAGAGAAATCCATTGGGAGACAGTGAATAATATGGGGAGCCAGCATCAGAAGAACAAAATGCTGCTGGAGTCACAGACAGTACAGGAGTGGAAGGTAGGAGACCAGGTCATGGTGAGGAATTATTCCCGGGTAGGAACATTTGACCCACTGTATATGGGCCATGCAGTATCGTGGACAAGTCGAGCCCAATGCTATACGCAGTGCGGCTCCCAAAACGGACAAAATAGTTCCCTATTAACCAATATGGCCCTGAGGAAAGGAAGGTTGAAATAAATTAGGGCCAAAGGTACAATCATGAGCCTGAGGAATGTGAGTCCTTGCCCCATGTTTTGGGATGATGCTGAGGACCCAGAAAGCAGGGTGGTAAGGAGGAGCAGTCGGACACCCGATCCAGGGTGCCCTGGACGCTTCCCCAAACACCAACCCCGAGCCGCAAGAGACCCCGCCCTGATAAACAGGAAGAGGGAACTTGTAATTGGGGCACCCCATGTAAATTTGTACATAACCAAAGTCTGCCCTGTGGAGGGAGGAGCCCTCACAGAGTAGTGCTATTTTTCTTCCTTTTCTCTTTTCTGTAGAAGCAAATCAGATCCAAGGACACGAGATGGGGCGTACCCTGTGGCTGAGCGTGGTGACAATCCTGGTGGGAGCCAGACAGATGGATTGGGGCGACACCGAGATGTCTTTCACCTACAGGTGTATGTGGGGAGCTGGACCCATCGTAACACAGGGGGGCAAGATAAGGGACACAGATGGGGAAACCATATATTCCCATGAGGGAAAGTGGCCGGGTTGGTTGGGGTCAAATTTGACCAAGTATTCCAATTCCACCAGATACCAGTTCAATTCCCTGCCCAAGATTAAATATTACAGCCAGCAAGGTAGGGGTGAAAGAGGGAAGGCAAGAGTGCCGGGAGTGCCAGGGGAGCATCTCAGTGGCAATCTGGTGGTGGCTGCGAAAGACAGATCGGACTAAGGGTGATGTATTTGGGGTTTGGGAAAGATTGGGAAACGATAAGTCCCTAGGGCCTGATAATCTACATCCCAGAGTAGTTAAGGAATTGGCCCTAGAAATAGTAGATGCATTGCTGGTCATTTTCCAAAATTCTATAGACTCTGGAACAGTTCCTACAGATTGGAGGGTAACTAATGTAACCCCACTATTTAAAAAAGGAGGTAGAGAGAAAACACGAAATTATAGACCGGTTACCCTGACATCAGTAATGGGGAAAATGCTAGAGTCCATTATAAAAGATGTAATAGCAGAGCACTTGGAAAACAATGACAGGATCGGACAAAGTCAACATGGATTTACAAAAGGAAAACCATGCTTGAAAAATCGACTGGAATTTTTTGAGGATGTAACTAGTAGAATAGACAAGGGAGAACCAGTGGATGTGGTGTATTTGGACTTTCAGAAGGCTTTCGATAAGGACCCACAAAAGAGATTAGTGTGCAAAATTAAAGCACATGGTATTGGGGATAAGGTACTGACATGGATAGAGAGCTGGTTGGCAGTCAGGAAACAAAGAGTAGGAATAAACAGGTCCTTTTCCGAGTGGCTGGCAGTAACTAATGGGGTACCGCAGGACTCAGTGCTAGGATCCCAACTATTCACGATATATATTAATGATATAGATGAAGGAATTAAATGTAATATATCCAAGTTTGCAGATGGCACAAAGCTGGGTGGGAGTGTGAGCTGTGAGGAGGATGCAGAGAAGCTCTAGTGTGATTTGGACAGGTTGAGTGAGTGGGCAAATACATGGCAGATGCAGTATAATGGGGATCAATGTGAGGCTATCCACTTTGGTGGCAAAAACAGGAAGGCAGATTATTATCTGAACGGCGGTAGATTGGGAAAGGGGCAGGTGCAGCGAGACCTGGGTGTCCTTGTGCACCAGTCGCTGAAAGTAAGCATGCAGGTGCAGCAGGCAGTTAAGAAAACAAATGGTATGTTGCCCTTCATAGCGAGAGGATTAGAGTACAGGAGCAAGGATGTCTTGCTGCAATTAAACAAGGCCTTGGTGAGACCACATGAATATTAAAGAAAGAGTTAGAAAAAGTTCTTAGGGATAATGGGATCAAGGGATAGTGGGAGAAAGCAGGAAAAGGGTTCTGAGTTTGGATGATCAACCATGATTGTATTGAATGGCGGATCAGGTTCGAAGGGCCGAATGGACTACTCCTGCTCCTATTTTTCTATGTTTCTATGTACACCAGTCAGTGTATCGAAACCTCCAAGAGAGGGACTGAGAGAAAGCGGCCAGGTTACAGATCTCTCCCTGAAAGGTAAATTGGCCATTGTAAATTGCCCCTAGTGTCGGTAGGTGGTTGGAGAATGGCGGGGATGTGGTAGGGAATATGGGATTAATGTAGGATTAGTATAAATGGGTGGTTGTTTCTCGGCACAGACTCGGTGGATCGAAGGGCCTGTTTCAGTGCTGTATCTCTCTATAACTATGACATGAAAGAGAGGGACTGAGAGACTCCAGTAATTGTACAGATATCTCCATCAGGCAGAGTGATTGAGAGACACCAGCCAAGTTACAATTATCCCCCTGACAAAGATGAACTGAGTGACACCAGTCAGTGTACTGATACCTTGCTGAGAAAGTGGAAATGAGAGACACCAGACACAGAACCGTTATCTCCCTGAGAGAGGGACTGAGAGACACCTCTCAGTGTAAAGATAACTCCCTGAGAGAGAGGGGCAGAGAGACACCAGTCAGTGTACAGATAAATCCCTGAGAGACAGGGACTGAGAGACACCAGTCAGTGTACAGATATCTCCCTGAGAGAGAGGGGCTGAGAGACACCAGTCAGTGTACAGATATCACCCTGAGAGAGAGGGGCTGAGAGACACCAGTCAGTGTACAGATATCTCACTGACAGAGAGGGACTGAGAGACACCAGTCAGTGTACAGATATCACCCTGAGAGAGAGGGGCTGAGAGACACCAGTCAGTGTACAGATATCACCCTGAGAGAGAGGGGCTGAGAGACACCACTCAGTGTATAGATATCTCCCTGAGAGAGAGGGACTGAGAGACACCAGTCAGTGTACAGATATCTCCCTGAGAGAGAGGGACTGAGTGACACCACTCAGTGTACAGATATCTCCCTGAGAGACAGGGACTGAGAGACACCAGTCAGTGTACAGATATCTCCCTGAGAGAGAGGGACTGAGAGACACCACTCAGTGTACAGATATCTCCCTGAGAGACAGGGACTGAGAGACACCAGTCAATGTACAGATATCTCCCTGAGAGAGAGGGACTGAGTGACACCACTCAGTGTACAGATATCTCCCTGAGAGACAGGGACTGAGAGACACCAGTCAGTGTACAGATATCTCCCTGAGAGAGAGGGACTGAGAGACACCACTCAGTGTACAGATATCTCCCTGAGAGACACCACTCAGTGTACATAAAGCTCCCTGAGAGACAGGGACTGAGAGACACCAGTCAGTGTACAGATATCACCCTGAGAGAGGGGGACGGAGAGAGCTGCTTTGTCCTGGATGGTGTCGAGCTTCTTGAGTGTTGTTGGAGCTGCACCCATCCAGACAAGTGGAGAGTATTCCATGGACTCCTGACTTGTGCCTTGTAGATTATATAATACTACCTCCAATACTACCAGCTCCCTGCACCCTCCAATACTACCAGTTCCCTGCACCTCCAATACTACCAGCTCCCTGCTCCACCCAATACTGCCAGCTCCCTGCACCCTCCAATACTACCAGTTCCCTGCTCCCCCAAATACTACCAGTTCCCTGCTCCCCCAAATGCTACCAAGTCCCTGCTCCCTCCAATACCACCAGCTCCCTGCTCCCTCAATATTACCAGCTCCCTGCACCTCAAATACTGCCAGCTCCCTTCTCCCTCCAACACTGCCAGCTCCCTGCTCCCTCCAATACTGCCAGATCCCTGCTCCCTCCAATACTGCCAGATCCCTTCTCACTCCAATACTGCCAGCTCCCTTCTCCCTCCAATACTGCCATATCTCTGTACTCCCCTTTACTGCCTTCTCCCTGCTCCCTCCAATAATGCCATATCTCTGCACTTCCCTATACTGCCAGCTACCTGCTCTCTCCAATACTAACAGCCCCCTGCTCCATCCAATATTGCCAGTTCCCTGCTCCCTCCAATACTTCCAGCTCCCTGCTCCCTCCAATATTACCAGCTGCCTGCTTCATCCAGTATTGCCAGTTCCTTGCTCCTGCAATCATACCAGCTTCCTGTTCCCTCCAATATTACCAGTTCCCTGCTACCTCTAATACTATCAGCTCCCTGCTCCATCCAAAACTACCAGCTGCCTGCTCCAACCAATACTGCCAGCTCCCTGCTCCCACCAATTCTTCCAGTTCCCTGCTCCAACGAATACTGCCAGCTCCCTGCTCCATCCAATACTGCCAGCTCCCTGTTCCCCCCAATACTACCAGCTCCCTGCTCCCGCAAATACTACCAGCTCCCTCCACAGTCCAATACAACGAGCTCCCTGCTCCCCCAATACTACCAGCTCCCTGCTCCCCCAAATACTAACAGCCCCCTGCTCCCTCCAAGACTGCCAGCTCCCTGTTCCCTCCAATACTACCAGTTCCCTGCTGCCCCCAATACTACCAGCTCCCTGCTCCCCCAAATACTACCAGTTCCCTGCACCTCCAACACTGCCAGCTCCCTGCTCCCCCCAATACTACCAGCTCCCTGCTCCCCCGAATACTACCAGCTCCCTGCTCCCCCAAATACTACCAGTTCCCTGCTCCTTCCAATACTACCAGCTCCCTGATCCCCCAAATACTACCAGTTCCCTGCACCGCCAATACTACCAGCTCCCTGAACCCCCCTATACCACCAGTTCCCTGCACCTCCAACACTACCAGCTCCCTGGACCCCCCAATAATACCAGTTCCCTTCTCCCCCAAATACTACCAGTTTCCTGCACCTCCCAATACTACCAGCTCCCTGCACCCTCCAATACTGCCAGCTCCCTGCACCCTCCAATACTACCAGTTCCCTGCTCCCCCAAATACTACCAGTTCGCTGCTCCCCTCAATACTACCAAGTCCCTGCTCCCCCCAATACCACCAGCTCCCTGCTCCCTCAATACGACCAGCTCCCTGCTCCCTCCAATATTACCAGCTCCCTGCTTCATCCAGTATTGCCAGTTCCTTGCTCCCTCCAATCCTACCAGCTGCCTGCTCCCTTCAATACTGCCAGCTCCCTGTTCCCTCCAATACTACCAGAGAGAGAGTGAGAGAGTGACAGGCACAGAGAGAGAGACAGACAGAGAGAGAGACAGACAGATTCAGAGAGAGACACACAGATTGAGAGAGAGAGAGAGAGACAGGCACAGAGAGAGACACACAGATTAAGAGAGAGAGAGAGAGAGAGACAGGCACAGAGAGAGAGACACACACAGATTCAGAGAGAGAGAGAGACAGGCACAGAAAGAGACACACAGATTCAGAGAGAGACAGGCACAGAAAGAGACACACAGATACAGAGAGAGAGAGAGAAAGAGACAGGCAGAGAGGAGACACACAGATTCAGAGAGCGAGAGAGACAGGCACAGAGAGAGACACACAGATACAGAGAGAGAGGGACAGGCACAGATAGACACACAGATTCAGAGAGAGACAGGCACAGAGAGAGACACATAGATTCAGAGAGAGAGAGAGAGGCACAGAGAGAGAGACACACAGATTCAGAGAGAGAGTGAGAGAGACAGGCACAGAAAGAGACACACATATTCAGGGAGAGAGAGGGAGAGACAGGCACAGAAAGAGACACACAGATTCAGAGAGAGAGAGAGAGACAGGCACAGAAAGAGACACACAGATTCAGAGAGAGACAGGCACAGAGAGAGACACACAGATTCAGAGAGAGAGAGAGAGAGACAGGCAGAGAGAGTGACACACAGATTCAGAGAGAGAAAGAGAGACAGGCACAGAGAGAGACACACAGATTCAGAGAGAGAAAGAGAGACAGGCACAGAGAGAGAGACACACACAGATTCAGAGAGAGAGAGAGAGAAAGAGACAGGCAGAGAGAGTGACACACAGATTCAGAGAGAGAAAGAGAGACAGGCACAGAGAGAGACACACAGATTCAGAGAGAGAAAGAGAGACAGGCACAGAGAGAGAGACATGCACAGAAAGAGATACACAGATACAGAGAGAGACAGGCACAGAGAGAGACACAGAGATTCATAGAGTGACAGGCACAGAGAGACACACAGATTCAGAGAGAGAGAGAGAGTGAGAGAGACAGGCAGAGAGAAGGAGACACACAGATTCAGAGAGAGAGAGAGACAGGCACAGAAAGACACACAGATTCAGAGAGAGACAGGCAATGAGAGAGACACAGAGATTCAGAGAGAGACAGGCACAGAGAGAGACACACACAGATTCAGAGAGAGGCAGGCACAGAGAGAGTCTCTCTCGCTGTCTCTCACGCTGTCTCTCGCTGTCTATCGCTGTCTCTCGCTGTCTCCCTCGCTGTCTCTAGCAGTCTCTCTCGCTGACTCTCTCGCAGTCTCCCTCGCAGTCTCTCTCGCAGTCTCCCTCGCAGTCTCCCTCGCAGTCTCCCTCGCAGTCTCTCTCGCAGTCTCACTCGCTGTCTCCCTCGCTGTATCCCTCGCTGTCTCTCTCACAGTCTCCCTCGCTGTCTCTAGCAGTCTCTCTCGCTGAATCTCTCGCAGTCTCCCTCGCAGTCTCTCTCGCTGACTCCCTCGCTGCCTCCCTCGGTGTCTGCCTCGCTGCCTCTCTCGCTGTCTCCCTCGCTGTCTCCCTCGCTGTCTCCCACGCAGTCTCCCTCGCTGTCTAACATGCTGTCACCCTCGCTGTCTCCCTCGCTGTCTCCCTCGCTGTCTCCGTCGCTGTCTCCCTTGCAGTCTCTGTCGCTGTCTCCCTCGCAGTCTCTCTCTCTGTCTCCCTCCCTTTCTCCCTCGCTGTCTCCCTCACTGTCTCTCTCTCTGTCTCCCTTGCTGTGTCCCTCGCTGTCTCCTTCGCTGTCTCCCTCGCAGTCTCTTTCGCTGTCTCTCTCGCTGTCTCCCTCGCTGTCTCCCTCGCTGTCTCCCTCGCAGTCTCTGTCGCTGACTCTGTCGCTGTCTACCTTGCTGTCTCCCTCGCTGTCTCCTTCGCTGTCTCCCTCGCTCTGTACCTCGCTGTCTCTCTCGCAGTCTCTCTCGATGTCTCTCTCGGTGTCTCCCTTGCAGTCTCTGTCGCTGTCTCCCTAGCAGTCTCCCTCGCAGTCTCTATCGCTGTCTCCCTCGCTGTCTCCCTCTCTGTCTCCATCGCTGTCTCCCTCGCAGTCTCTCTCGCTCTCTACCTCGCTGTCTCTCTCGCTGTCTCTCTCGCAGTCTCTCTCGCTCTCTCTCGCCCTCTCTCTCGCTGTCACCCTCGCAGACTCTCAAGCTGTCTCCTTCGCTGTCTCCCTCGCTGTCTCTCTCACAGCCTCTCTCGCAGTCTCTCTCGCAGTCTCTCTCGCCATCTCTCTCGCAGTCTCTCTCGCTGTCTCCCTCGCTGTCTCTCTCGCAGTCTCTCTCGCCGTCTCTCTCGCTGTCTCCCTCGCTGTCTCCCTCGATGTCTCTCTCGCAGTCTCTCTCGCAGTCTCTCTCGCCGTCACCCTCGCCAACTCCCTCATTGTCTCTCTCGCAGTCTCCCTCGCTGTCTCTCTCTCTGTCTCCCTTGCTGTGTCCCTCGCTGTCTCCTTCGCTGTCGCCCTCGCAGTCTCTTTCGCTGTCTCTCTCGCTGTCTCCCTCGCTGTCTCCCTCGCAGTCTCTGTCGCTGACTCAGTCGCTGCCTACCTTGCTGTCTCCCTCGCTGTCTCCTTCACTGACTCCCTCGCTCTGTACCTCGCTGTCTCTCTCGCAGTCTCTCTCGATGTCTCTCTCGCTGTCTCCATTGCAGTCTCTGTCGCTGTCTCCCTAGCAGGCTCCCTCGCAGTCTCTATCGCTGTCTCCCTCGCTGTCCCTCTCTCTGTCTCCCTCGCTGTCTCCCTTGCTGTCTCTCTCGCAGTCTCTCTCGCTGTCTCCGTCACTGTCTCCCTTGCAGTCTCTGTCGCTGCCTCCCTTGCAGTCTCTGTCGCTGTCTCCCTCGCAGTCTCTCTCTCTGTCTCCCTCCCTTTCTCCCTCGCTGTCTCCCTCACTGTCTCTCTCTCTGTCTCCCTTGCTGTGTCCCTCGCTGTCTCCTTCGCTGTCGCCCTCGCAGTCTCTTTCGCTGTCTCTCTCGCTGTCTCCCTCGCTGTCTCCCTCGCAGTCTCTGTCGCTGTCTCTGTCGCTGTCTCCCTCGCTGTCTCCCTCGCTCTCTACCTCGCTATCAATCTCGCAGTCTCTCTCGATGTCTCCGTCGCTGTCTCCCTTGCAGTCTCTGTCGCTGTCTCCCTCGCAGTCTCTCTCTTTGTCTGCCTCGCTTTCTCCCTCGCTGTCTCCCTCGCTGTCTCTCTCTCTCTGTCTCCCTTGCTGTGACCCTCGCTGACTCCTTCGCTGACTCCTTCGCTGTCTCCCTCGCAGTCTCTTTCGCTGTCTCTCTCGTTGTCTCCCTCGCTGTCTCCCTCGCTGTCACCCTCGCAGTCTCTGTCGCTGTCTCCCTCGCTGTCTCCCTCACAGTCTCTCTCGCTCTCTCTCGCCCTCTCTCTCACTGTCACCCTCGCAGACTCTCAAGCTGTCTCCTTCGCTGTCTCCCTCGCTGTCTCTCTCACAGCCTCTCTCGCAGTCTCTCTCGCCATCTCTCTCGCAGTCTCTCTCGCTGTCTCCCTCGCTGTCTCTCTCGCAGTCTCTCTCGCCGTCTCTCTCGCTGTCTCCCTCGCTGTCTCCCTCGCTGTCTCCCTCGATGTCTCTCTCGCAGTCTCTCTCGCAGTCTCTCTCGCCGTCACCCTCGCCGACTCCCTCATTGTCTCTCTCGCAGTCTCCCTCGAAGTCTCTCTCTCAGTCTCACTCGCTGTCTCCGTCGCTGTCTCCCTCGCTGTCTCCCTCGCTGTCTCCGTCGCTGCCTCCCTTGCAGTCTCTGTCGCTGTCTCCCTCGCAGTCTCTCTCTCTGTCTCCCTCCCTTTCTCCCTCGCTGTCTCCCTCACTGTCTCTCTCTCTGTCTCCCTTGCTGTGTCCCTCGCTGTCTCCTTCGCTGTCGCCCTCGCAGTCTCTTTCGCTGTCTCTCTCGCTGTCTCCCTCGCTGTCTCCCTCGCAGTCTCTGTCGCTGACTCAGTCGCTGCCTACCTTGCTGTCTCCCTCGCTGTCTCCTTCACTGTCTCCCTCGCTCTGCACCTCGCTGTCTCTCTCGCAGTCTCTCTCGATGTCTAACATGCTGTCACCCTCGCTGTCTCCCTCGCTGTCTCCCTCGCTGTCTCCGTCGCTGTCTCCCTTGCAGTCTCTGTCGCTGTCTCCCTCGCAGTCTCTCTCTCTGTCTCCCTCCCTTTCTCCCTCGCTGTCTCCCTCACTGTCTCTCTCTCTGTCTCCCTTGCTGTGTCCCTCGCTGTCTCCTTCGCTGTCTCCCTCGCAGTCTCTTTCGCTGTCTCTCTCGCTGTCTCCCTCGCTGTCTCCCTCGCTGTCTCCCTCGCAGTCTCTGTCGCTGACTCTGTCGCTGTCTACCTTGCTGTCTCCCTCGCTGTCTCCTTCGCTGTCTCCCTCGCTCTGTACCTCGCTGTCTCTCTCGCAGTCTCTCTCGATGTCTCTCTCGGTGTCTCCCTTGCAGTCTCTGTCGCTGTCTCCCTAGCAGTCTCCCTCGCAGTCTCTATCGCTGTCTCCCTCGCTGTCTCCCTCTCTGTCTCCATCGCTGTCTCCCTCGCAGTCTCTCTCGCTCTCTACCTCGCTGTCTCTCTCGCTGTCTCTCTCGCAGTCTCTCTCGCTCTCTCTCGCCCTCTCTCTCGCTGTCACCCTCGCAGACTCTCAAGCTGTCTCCTTCGCTGTCTCCCTCGCTGTCTCTCTCACAGCCTCTCTCGCAGTCTCTCTCGCAGTCTCTCTCGCCATCTCTCTCGCAGTCTCTCTCGCTGTCTCCCTCGCTGTCTCTCTCGCAGTCTCTCTCGCCGTCCCTCTCGCTGTCTCCCTCGCTGTCTCCCTCGATGTCTCTCTCGCAGTCTCTCTCGCAGTCTCTCTCGCCGTCACCCTCGCCAACTCCCTCATTGTCTCTCTCGCAGTCTCCCTCGCTGTCTCTCTCTCTGTCTCCCTTGCTGTGTCCCTCGCTGTCTCCTTCGCTGTCGCCCTCGCAGTCTCTTTCGCTGTCTCTCTCGCTGTCTCCCTCGCTGTCTCCCTCGCAGTCTCTGTCGCTGACTCAGTTGCTGCCTACCTTGCTGTCTCCCTCGCTGTCTCCTTCACTGACTCCCTCGCTCTGTACCTCGCTGTCTCTCTCGCAGTCTCTCTCGATGTCTCTCTCGCTGTCTCCATTGCAGTCTCTGTCGCTGTCTCCCTAGCAGGCTCCCTCGCAGTCTCTATCGCTGTCTCCCTCGCTGTCCCTCTCTCTGTCTCCCTCGCTGTCTCCCTTGCTGTCTCTCTCGCAGTCTCTCTCGCTGTCTCCGTCACTGTCTCCCTTGCAGTCTCTGTCGCTGCCTCCCTTGCAGTCTCTGTCGCTGTCTCCCTCGCAGTCTCTCTCTCTGTCTCCCTCCCTTTCTCCCTCGCTGTCTCCCTCACTGTCTCTCTCTCTGTCTCCCTTGCTGTGTCCCTCGCTGTCTCCTTCGCTGTCGCCCTCGCAGTCTCTTTCGCTGTCTCTCTCGCTGTCTCCCTCGCTGTCTCCCTCGCAGTCTCTGTCGCTGTCTCTGTCGCTGTCTCCCTCGCTGTCTCCCTCGCTCTCTACCTCGCTATCAATCTCGCAGTCTCTCTCGATGTCTCCGTCGCTGTCTCCCTTGCAGTCTCTGTCGCTGTCTCCCTCGCAGTCTCTCTCTTTGTCTGCCTCGCTTTCTCCCTCGCTGTCTCCCTCGCTGTCTCTCTCTCTCTGTCTCCCTTGCTGTGACCCTCGCTGACTCCTTCGCTGACTCCTTCGCTGTCTCCCTCGCAGTCTCTTTCGCTGTCTCTCTCGTTGTCTCCCTCGCTGTCTCCCTCGCTGTCACCCTCGCAGTCTCTGTCGCTGTCTCCCTCGCTGTCTCCCTCGCAGTCTCTCTCGCTCTCTCTCGCCCTCTCTCTCACTGTCACCCTCGCAGACTCTCAAGCTGTCTCCTTCGCTGTCTCCCTCGCTGTCTCTCTCACAGCCTCTCTCGCAGTCTCTCTCGCCATCTCTCTCGCAGTCTCTCTCGCTGTCTCCCTCGCTGTCTCTCTCGCAGTCTCTCTCGCCGTCTCTCTCGCTGTCTCCCTCGCTGTCTCCCTCGCTGTCTCCCTCGATGTCTCTCTCGCAGTCTCTCTCGCAGTCTCTCTCGCCGTCACCCTCGCCGACTCCCTCATTGTCTCTCTCGCAGTCTCCCTCGAAGTCTCTCTCTCAGTCTCACTCGCTGTCTCCGTCGCTGTCTCCCTCGCTGTCTCCCTCGCTGTCTCCGTCGCTGCCTCCCTTGCAGTCTCTGTCGCTGTCTCCCTCGCAGTCTCTCTCTCTGTCTCCCTCCCTTTCTCCCTCGCTGTCTCCCTCACTGTCTCTCTCTCTGTCTCCCTTGCTGTGTCCCTCGCTGTCTCCTTCGCTGTCGCCCTCGCAGTCTCTTTCGCTGTCTCTCTCGCTGTCTCCCTCGCTGTCTCCCTCGCAGTCTCTGTCGCTGACTCAGTCGCTGCCTACCTTGCTGTCTCCCTCGCTGTCTCCTTCACTGTCTCCCTCGCTCTGCACCTCGCTGTCTCTCTCGCAGTCTCTCTCGATGTCTCTCTCGCTGTCTCCCTTGCAGTCTCTGTCGCTGTCTCCCCAGCAGTCTCCCTCGCTGTCCCTCTCTCGGTCTCCCTCGCTGTCTCCCTTGCTGTCTCTCTCGCAGTCTCTCTCGCTGTCTCCGTCACTGTCTCCCTTGCAGTCTCTGTCGCTGTCTCCCTCGCAGTCTCTCTCTCTGTCTCCCTCGCTTTCTCCCTCGCTGTCTCCCTCGCTGTCTCTCTCTCTGTCTCTTTTGCTGTGTCCCTCGCTGTCTCCTTTGCTGTCTCCCTCGCAGTCAATTTCGCTGTCTCTCTCGCTGTCTCCCACGCAGTCTCCCTCGCTGTCTCCCTCGCTGTCTCCCTCGCAGTCTCTGTCGCTGTCTCCCTCGCTGTCTCCCTCGCTCTCTACCTCGCTACCAATCTCGCAGTCTCTCTCGATGTCTCCGTCGCTGTCTCCCTTGCAGTCTCTGTCGCTGTCTCCCTCGCAGTCTCTCTCTCTGTCTGCCTCGCTTTCTCCCTCGCTGTCTCCCTCGCTGTCTCTCTCTCTCTGTCTCCCTTGCTGTGACCCTCGCTGAATCCTTCGCTGACTCCTTCGCTGTCTCCCTCGCAGTCTCTTTCGCTGTCTCTCTCGCTGTCTCCCTCGCTGTCTCCCTCGCTGTCACCCTCGCTGTCTCTGTCGCTGTCTCTGTCGCTGTCTCCCTCGCTGTCTCCCTCGCTGTCTCCCTCGCTCTCTGTCTCGGTGTCTCTCTCGCAGTCTCTCTCGCTCACTCAACACGCTGACTCCCTCGCAGTCTCTCTCGCAGTCTCACTCGCTGTCGCCCTCGCTGTCGTCTCCATCGCTGTCGTCTCCCTCGCTGTCTCCCTCGCTGACACCCTCGCAGTCTCTCTCACAGTCTCACTCGCTGTCTCCCTCGCTGTCACCCTCGCCGTCTCCCTCACTGTCGTTCTCGCAGTCTCTCTCGCTGTCTCTCTCGCTGTCTCCCTCGCAGTCTCCCTCGCTGTCTCCCTCGCTGTCTCCCTCGCAGTCTCTGTCGCTGTCTCTGTCGCTGTCCCCCTCGCTATCAATCACGCAGTCTCTCTCGATGTCTCCGTCGCTGTCTCCCTTGCAGTCTCTGTCGCTGTCTCCCTCGCAGTCTCTCTCTGTCTGCCTCGCTTTCTCCCTCGCTGTCTTTCGCTGCCTCTCTCGCTATCTCCCACGCTGTCTCCCTCGCTGTCTCTCGCAGTCTGTCTCGCCGTCTCCCTCGCCGACTTCCTCACTGTCTGTCTCGCAGTCACTCTCGCTGTCTCCTCGGCTGTCTCCCTCGCTGTCTCCCTCGAAGTCTCTCTCGCAGTCTCACTCGCTGTCTCCCTCGCTGTCTCCCTCGCTGTCTCCCTCGCTGTCTACATCGCTGTCTCCCACGCAGTCTCTCTCGCTGTCTCCCTCGCTTTCTCCCTCGCTGTCTCCCTCGCTGTCTCTCTCTCTGTCTCCCTTGCTGTGTCCCTCGCTGTCTCCTTCACTGTCTCCCTCGCAGTCTCTTTTGCTCTCTCTCTCGCTGTCTCACTCGCTGTCTCCCTCGCTGTCCTCCTCGTTGTCTTTCTCTCTGTCTCCCTCGCTGTCTCCCTCGCTATCTCCCTCGCTGTCTCACTCGCTGTCTCCCTCGCAGTCTCTCTTGCTGTCTCTCTCGCAGTCTCTCTCGCTGTCTCTCTCGCAGTCTCTCTTGCAGACTCCCTCGCAGTCTCTCTCGCAGTCTCTCTCGCTGTTTCCCTCGCTATCCTCCTCGTTGTCTCTCTCTCTGTCTCCCTCGCTGTCTCCCTCACTATCTCCCTCGCTGTCTCCCTCGCACTCTTTCTCGCTGTCTCTCTCGCTGTCTCTCACTGTCTCCCTCGCTGTCTCTCGCTCTCTCTCGTTGTCTCTCTCGCTGTCTCCCTCGCAGTCTCTCGCTGTCTTTCGCTGTCTCTCTCGCTATCTCCCACGCTGTCTCCCTCGCTGTTTCTAGCAGTCTCTCTCGCTGTCTCTCTCGCAGACTCCCTCGCAGTCTCTCTTGCAGTCTCACTCGGTGTCTCCCTTGCAGTCTCCCTCGCTGTCTCCCTCCCTGTCTCTCTCGCAGTCTCTCTCGCAGTCTCTCTCGCTGTCTCCCTCGCTGTCTCGCTCGCTGTCTCTCTCGCAGTCTCACTCGCTGTCTCCCTCGCTGTCTCTCTCACAGTCTCTCTCGCAGTCTCTCTCGCCGTCTCTCTCGCCGTCTCCCTCGCTGACTCCCTCACTGTCTCTCTCGCTGTCTCCTCGGCTGTCTCCCTCGCTGTCTCCCTCGAAGTCTCTCTCGCAGTCTCACTTGCTGTCTCCCTCGCAGTCTCTCTCGCCGTCTCTCTCGCCGTCTCCCTCGCTGACTCCCTCACTGTCTCTCTCGCTGTCTCCTCGACTGTGTCCCTCGCTGTCTCCCTCGAAGTCTCTCTCGCAGTCTCACTCGCTGTCTCTCTCGCTGTCTCCCTCACTTTCTCCCACGCTGTCTCCCTCGCTGTCTCTCTCTCTGTCTCCCATGCTTTGTCCCTCGCTGTCTCCTTCACTGTCTCCCTCACAGTCTCTTTCGCTGTCTCTCTCCCTGTCTCACTCGCTGTCTCCATCGCTGTTTCTGTCGCTGTCTCACTCGCAGTCTCTCGCTGTCTTTCGCTGTCTCTCTCGCTGTCTCCCACGCTGTCTCCCTTGCTGTCTCTAGCAGTCTCTCTCGCGGTCTCTCTTGCAGACACCCTCGCAGTCTCTCTCGCAGTCTCTCTCGCTGTCTCCCTCGCTGTCTCCCTCGCTGTCTCTCTCTCTGTCTCCCTCGCTGTCTCCCTCGCTATCTCCCTCGCTGTCTCCCTCGCTGTCTCCCTCGCAGTCTCTCTTGCAGACTCCCTCACAGTCTCTCTCGCAGTCTCTCTCGCTGTCTCCCTCGCTGTCTCCCTCGGTGTCTGCCTCGCTGCCTCTCTCGCTGTCTCCCTCGCTGTCTCTCTCGCTGCCTCTCTCGCTGTCTCTCACTGTCTCCCTCGCTGTCTCCCTCGCTGTCTCCCTCGCTGACTCCCTCGCTGTCTCTCGCTCTCTCTTGTTGTCTCTCTCGCTGTCTCCCTCGCAGTCTCTCGCTGTCTTTCGCTGTCTCTCTCGCTATCTCCCACGCTGTCTCCCTCGCTGTCTCTAGCAGTCTCTCTCGCTGTCTCTCTCGCAGACTCCCTCGCAGTCTCTCTTGCAGTTTCCCTCGCAGTCTCGCTCGCTGTCTCTCTCGCTGTCACCCTCGCAGTCTCTGTCGCTGTCTCCCTCGCAGTCTTTCACGCTGTCTCCCTCGCTGTCTCTCTCGCAGTCTCTCTCGCTGTCTCCCTCGCTGTCTCACTTGCTGTCAACCTCGCAGTCTCCCTCGCAGTCTCACTCGCTGTCACCCTCGCTGTATCCCTCGCAGTCTCTCTCGCAGTCTCCCTCGCTTTCTCTAGCAGTCTCCCTCGCTGCCTCCCTCGGTGTCTGCCTCGCTGCCTCTCTCGCTCTCTCCCTCGCTGTCACCCTCGCTGTCTAACTCGCTGTCTCTCGCGCTGTCTCTCTCGCTGTCTCTCTCGCTGTCTGCTTCGCTGTCTCCATCGCTGTCTCTCTTGCTGTCTCTCGCTGTCTCTCACTACCTCCCTCGCTGTCTACCTCGCTGTCTCTCGCTGTCTCTCTCGCTGTCTCTCGCGCTCTCTCGCTGTCTCTCTCGCTGTCTCTCTCGCTGTCTCTCGCTCTCTCTTGCTGTCTCTCTCGCTGTCACCCTCGCAGTCTCTCTCCCTGTCTCCTTCGCTGAATCCCTCGCTGTCTCTCTCGCAGCCTCTCTCGCAGTCTCTCTCGCAGTCTCTCTCCCTGTCTTCCTCGCAGTCTCTCTCGCAGTCTCACTCGCTGTCTCCCTCGCTGTCTCCCTCGCTGTCTCTCTCGCAGTCTCTCTTGCAGTCTCTGTCGCCGTCTCTCTCGCCGTCTCCTTCGCCGTCTCTCTCGCAGTCTCTCTCGCAGTCTCTCTCGCAGTCTCTCTCGCCGTCTCTCTCGCCGTCTCCCTCGGTGACTCCCTCACTGTCTCTCTCGCAGTATCTCTCGCTGTCTCCTCGGCCGTCTCCCTCGCTGTCTCCCTCGAAGTCACCCTCGCATTCTCACTCGCTGTCTCCCTCGCTGTCTCCCTCTCTGTCTCTCTCGCTGTCCACCTCGCTGTCTCTCTCGCAGTCTCTCTCTCTGTCTGTCTCGCTATCTCCGTCGCTGTCTCCCTTGCAGTCTCTGTCACTGTCTCCCTCGCAGTCTCTCTCGCTGTCTCCCTCACTTTCTCCCTCGCTGTCTGTCTCGCAGTCTCTTTCGCTGTCTCTCTCGCTGTCTCCCTCGCTGTCTCCCTCGCTATCTCCCTCGCTGTCACCCTCGCAGTCTCTGTCGCTGTCTCCATCGCAGTCTCTCTCACAGTCTCTCTCTCTGTCTCCCTCGCTGTCTCTCTCTCTGTCTCCCTTGCTGTCGGCCTCGCTGTCTCCATCGCTGTCTCTCTCGCAGTCTCTCGCTGTCTTTCACTGTCTCTCTCGCAGTCTCTCTCGCTGTCTCCCTCGCTGTCTCCCTCGCTGTCTCCCTCACTGTCTAACTCGCTGTCTCTCTCGCTGTATCTCTCACTGTCTCTCTCGGTGTCTACCTCGCACTCTCTTTCGCAGTCTCTCTCGCAGTCTCTCTCGCAGTCTCACTCTGTGTCTCCCTCCCTGTCTCCCTCGCTGTCTCCCTCTCTGTCTCCCTCACTGTCTAACTCGCTGTCTCTCTCGCTGTCTCTCTCACTGTCTCTCTCAGTGTCTCCCTCGCACTCTCTTTCGCAGTCTCTCTCGCAGTCTCTCTCGCAGTCTCACTCGGTGTCTCCCTCGCAGTCTCTCTCGCTGTCTCCCTCGCTGTCTACCTCGCTGTCTCTATCGCAGTCTCTCTCGCTGTCTCTCTCGTTGTCTCCGTCGCTGTCTCCCTTGCAGTCTCTGTCGCTGTCTCCCTCGCAGTCTCTCTCGCTGTCTGCCTCGCTTTCTCCCTCGCTGTCTCCCTCGCTGTCTCTCTCTCTGCCTCCCTTGCTGTGTCCCTCGCTGACTCCTTCGCTGTCTCCCTCACAGTCTCTTTCGCTGTCTCCCTCGCTATCTCCTTCGCTGTCACATTCGCAGTCTCTATCGCTCTCTCCCTCGCTGTCTCCCTCACTGTCTCCCTCACTGTCTCCCTCGCTCTCTGTCTCGCTGTCTCTCTCGCATTCTCTCTCACAGTCTCTCTCGCTGTCTCCCTTGCAGTCTCTGTCGCTGTCTCTCTCGCAGTCTCTCTCGCTGCCTCCCTCGCTCTCTCCCTCGCTGTCTCTCTCGCAGTCTCTCTCGCTGTCTCTCACTGTCTCCCTCGCTGACTCCCTCGCTGTCTCCCTCGCTGTCTCCCTCGTTGTCTCTCTCACTCTCTCTCGTTGTCTCTCTCGCTGTCTTCCTGGCTGTCTCTTTCGTAGTCTCTCTCGCTGTCTCCCTCGCAGTCTCTCGCTGTCTTTCGCTGTCTCTCTCGCTATCTCCCACGCTGCCTCTCTCGCTGTCTCTCTCGCAGACGCCCTCGCAGTCTCTCTTGCAGTCTCACTCGGTGTTTCCCTCGCAGTCTCCCTCGCAGTCTCCCTCGCAGTCTCGCTCGCTGTCTCCCTCGCTGTCTCTCTCGCAGCCTCTCTCGCAGTCTCTCTCGCTGTGTCCCCCGCTGTCTCACTTGCTGTCTCCTTCGCTGTCTCCCTCGCTGTCTCCCTCGCTTTCTCTCTCGCTGTCTCTCTCGCAGCCACTCTCGCAGTCTCACTCGCTGTCTCCTTCGCTCTCTCCCTCGCTGTCTCTCTCGCAGTCTCTCTC
This sequence comes from Heterodontus francisci, assembly GCF_036365525.1. Classification (NCBI taxonomy): domain Eukaryota; kingdom Metazoa; phylum Chordata; class Chondrichthyes; order Heterodontiformes; family Heterodontidae; genus Heterodontus; species Heterodontus francisci. The sequence goes on along the minus strand of NW_027140411.1, from coordinate 119,872 downwards.
GCAGTCACTCTCGCTGTCACACTCGCTGTCTCTCTCGCAGACTCTCTCGCAGTCTCACTCGCTGTCTCCCTCGCTCTCTCCCTCGCTGTCTCTCTCGCAGTCTCTCTCGCAGTCACTCTCGCAGTCTCTCTCGCCGTCTCCCTCGCCGTCTCCCTCGCAGTCTCTCTCGCAGTCTCTCTCGCAGTCTCTCTCGCCGTCTCTCTCGCCGTCTCCCTCGCTGACTCTCTCAACGTCTCTCTCGCTGTCTCCGTCGCTGTCTCCCTTGCAGTCTCTGTCACTGTCTCCCTCGCAGACTCTCGCGCTGTCTCCCTCGCTTTCTCCCTCGCTGTCTCCCTCGCTGTCTCTCTCTCTGTCTCACTTGCTGTGTCCCTCGCTGTCTCCTTCACTGTCTCCCTCGCAGTCTCTTTCGCTCTCTCTCTCGCTGTCTCACTCGCTGTCTCCATCGCTGTCTCTGTCGCTGTCTCTCTCGCAGTCTCTCGCTGTCTTTCGCTGTCTCTCTCGCTGTCTCCCACGCTGTCTCCCTTGCTGTCTCTAGCAGTCTCTCTCGCTGTCTCTCTTGCAGACTCCCTCGCAGTCTCTCTCGCAGTCTCTCTCGCTGTCTCCCTCGCTGTCTCCCTCGCTGTCTCTCTCTCTGTCTCCCTCCCTGTCTCCCTCGCTATCTCCCTCGCTGTCTCCCTCGCTGTCTCCCTCGCAGTCTCTCTTGCAGACTCCCTCACAGTCTCTCTCGCAGTCTCTCTCGCTGTCTCTTTCGCTGTCTCCCTCGCTGTCTCTCTCTCTGTCTCCCTCGCTGTCTCCCTCACTATCTCCCTCGCTGTCTCCCTCGCAGTCTTTCTCGCTGTCTCTCTCGCTGTCTCTCACTGTCTCCCTCGCTGTCTCGTCGCTGTCTCTCTCGCTGACACCCTCGCTGTCTCTCTCGATGTCTCTCGCTGTCTCTCGTTGTCTCTCTCGCTTGCCTCCCTCGCAGTCTCTCGCTGTCTTTCGCTGTCTCTCTCGCTATCTCCCACGCTGTCTCCCTCGCTGTCTCTAGCAGTCTCTCTCGCTGTCTCTCTCGCAGTCTCCCTCACAGTCTCCCTCGCTGTCTCGCTCGCTGTCTCTCTCGCTGTCTCGCTCGCTGTCTCTCTCGCTGTCACCCTCGCAGTCTCTGCCGCTGTCTCCCTCGCAGTCTCTCTCGCTGTCTCCCTCGCTGTCTCCCTCGCTGTCTCTCTCGCAGTCTCTCTCGCCGTCTCTCGCTGCCTCCCTCGCTGTCTCTCTCGCTCTCTCTCGCTGTCTCTCTCGCTGTCACGCTCGCAGTCTCTCTCGCTGTCTCCTTCGCTGTCTCCCTCGCTGTCTCCCTCGCTTTCTCTCTCGCTGTCTCTCGCTGCCTCCCTCGCTGTCTCTCTCGCAGCCTCGCTCGCAGTCTCCCTCGCTGTCTCCCTGGCTCTCTCCCTCGCTGTCTCTCTCGCAGTCTCTCTCGCAGTCACTCGCTCTCTCCCTCGCCGTATCCCTCGCAGTCTCTCTCGCAGTCTCTCTCGCAGTCTCTCTCGCCGTCTCTCTCGCCGTCTCCCTCGCTGACTCCCTCACTGTCTCTCTCGCAGTCACTCTCGCTGTCTCCTCGGCTGTCTCCCTCGCTGTCTCCCTCGAAGACTCTCTCGCAGTCTCACTCGCTGTCTCCCTCGCTGTCTCCCTCGCTGTCTCCCTCGCTGTCTGCATCGCTGTCTCTCTCGCAGTCTCTCTCACTGTCTCTCTCGCTGTCTCCGTCGCTGTCTCCCTTGCAGTCTCTGTCACTGTCTCCCTCGCAGACTCTCTCGCTGTCTCCCTCGCTTTCTGCCTCGCCGCCTCATTCACTGTCTCCCTCGCAGTCTCTTTCGCTCTCTATCTCGCTGTCTCACTCGCTGTCTCCATTGCTGTCTCTCTTGCTTTCTCCCACGCTGTCTCCCTTGCTGTCTCTAGCAGTCTCTCTCGCTGTCTCTCTTGCAGACTCCCTCGCAGTCTCTCTCGCAGTCTCTCTCGCTGTCTCCCTCGCTGTCTCCCTCGCTGTCTCTCTCTCTGTCTCCCTCGCTGTCTCCCTCGCTATCTCCCTTGCTGTCTCCCTCGCTGTCTCCCTCGCAGTCTCTCTTGCAGTCTCTCTCGCAGTCTCTCTCGCTGTCTCTCTTGCAGACTCCCTCACAGTCTCTCTCGCAGTCTCTCTCGCTCTCTCCCTCGCTGTCTCCCTCGCTGTCTCTCTCTGTCTCCCTCGCTGTCTCCCTCACTATCTCCCTCGCTGTCTCCCTCGCAGTCTTTCTCGCTGTCTCTCTCGCTGTCTCTCACTGTCTCCCTCGCTGTCTCCCTCGCTGTCTCCCTCGCTGACTCCCTTGCTGTCTCTCTCGATGTCTCTCGCTGTCTCTCCTTGTCTCTCTCGCTGTCTCCCTCGCAGTCTCTCGCTGTCTTTCGCTGTCTCTCTCGCTATCTCCCACGCTGTCTCCCTCGCTGTCTCTAGCAGTCTCTCTCGCTGTCTCTCTCGCAGACTCCCTCGCAGTCTCTCATGCAGTCTCACACGGTATGTCCCTCGCAGTCTCCCTCACAGTCTCCCTCGCTGTCTCGCTCGCTGTCTCGCTCGCAGTCTCATTCACTGTCACCCTCGCAGTCTCTGTCGCTGTCTCCCTCGCAGTCTCTCTCGCTGTCTCCCTCGCTGTCTCCCTCGCTGTCTCTCTCACAGTCTCCCTCGCTGTCTCGCTCGCTGTCTCGCTCGCTGTCTCTCTCGCTGTCACCCTCGCAGTCTCTGTCGCTGTCTCCCTCGCAGTCTCTCTCGTTGTCTCTCTCGCTGTCTCCCTGGCTGTCTCTCTCGTAGTCTCTCTCGCTGTCTCCCTCGCAGTCTCTCGCTGTCTTTCGCCGTCTCTGTCGCTATCTCCCACGTTGTCTCCCTCGCTGTCTCCCTCGCAGTCTCCCTCGCTGTCTCACTCGCTGTCTCGCTCGCTGTCTCGCTCGCTGTCTCCCTCGCTGTCTCACTTGCTGTCTCCCTCGCAGTCTCCCTCGCAGTCTCTCTCGCAGTCTCACTCGCTGTCTCCCTCGCTGTTTCCCTCGCTGTCTCTCTCGCAGTCTCCCTCGCTTTCTCTTGCAGTTTCTCTCGCTGACTCTGTCGCAGTCTCCCTCGCAGTCTCTCTCGCTGTCTCCCTCACTGCCTCCCTCGGTGTCTGCCTCGCTGTCTCCCTCGCTGTCTCCCTCGCTGTCTAAGTCGCTGTATCTCTCGCTGTCTCTCTCGCTGTCTAGCTGGCTGTCTCCCTCGCTGACTCCCTCACTGTCTCTCTCGCAGTCTCTCTCGCAGTCTCTCTCGCAGTCTCTCTCGCTTCTCTCTCGCTGTCTCCCTCGCTGACTCCCTCACTGTCTCTCTCGCAGTCTCTCTCGCTGTCTCCCTCGCTGTCTCCCACGCTGTCTCCCTCGCTTTCTGTCTCGCTGTCTCTCTCGCTGTCTCTCTCGCAGTCTCTCTCGCTTCTCCCTCGCTGTCTCCCTCGCTGTCACCCTCGCAGTCTCCCACGCTGTCTCCCTCGCTTTCTGTCTCGCTGTCTCTCTCGCATTCTCTCTCGCTGTCTCTCTCGCTGTCTCCCTTGCATTCTCTGTCGCTGTCACACTCGTAGTCTCTCTCGCTGTCTCCCTCGCTGTCTTTCGCTGTCTCTCTCGCTATAACCCACGCTGTCTCCCTCGCTGTCTCTCGCAGTCTCTCTCGCTGTCTCTCTCGCAGACTCCCTCGCAGTCTCTCTTGCAGTCTCACTCGGTGTCTCCCTCGCAGTCTCCCTCACAGTCTCCCTCGCTCTCTCGCTCGCTGTCTCTCTCGCTGTCTCGCTCGCTGTCTCTCTCGCTGTCACCCTCGCAGTCTCTGCCGCTGTCTCCCTCGCAGTCTCTCTCGCTGTCTCCCTCGCTGTCTCCCTCGCTGTCTCTCTCGCAGTCTCTCTCGCCGTCTCTCGCTGCCTCCCTCGCTGTCTCTCACGCTCTCTCTCGCTGTCTCTCTCGCTGTCACCCTCGCAGTCTCTCTCGCTGTCTCCTTCGCTGTCTCCCTCGCTGTCTCCCTCGCTTTCTCTCTCGCTGTCTCTCGCTGCCTCCCTCGCTGTCTCTCTCGCAGCCTCGCTGGCAGTCTCTCTCGCAGTCACTCTCGCTCTCTCCCTCGCCGTATCCCTCGCAGTCTCTCTCGCAGTCTCTCTCGCAGTCTCTCTCGCCGTCTCTCTCGCCGTCTCCCTCGCTGACTCCCTCACTGTCTCTCTCGCAGTCACTCTCGCTGTCTCCTCGGCTGTCTCCCTCGCTGTCTCCCTCGAAGACTCTCTCGCAGTCTCACTCGCTGTCTCCCTCGCTGTCTCCCTCGCTGTCTCCCTCGCTGTCTACATCGCTGTCTCTCTCGCAGTCTCTCTCACTGTCTCTCTCGCTGTCTCCGTCGCTGTCTCCCTTGCAGTCTCTGTCACTGTCTCCCTCGCAGACTCTCTCGCTGTCTCCCTCGCTTTCTCCCTCGCCGCCTCATTCACTGTCTCCCTCGCAGTATCTTTCGCTCTCTCTCTCGCTGTCTCACTCGCTGTCTCCATCGCTGTCTCTCTCGCTTTCTCCCACGCTGTCTCCCTTGCTGTCTCTAGCATTCTCTCACGCTGTCTCTCTTGCAGACTCCCTCTCAGTCTCTCTCGCAGTCTATCTCGCTGTCTCCCTCGCTGTCTCCCTCGCTGTCTCTCTCTCTGTCTCCCTCGCTGTCTCCCTCGCTATCTCCCTCGCTGTCTCCCTCGCTGTCTCCCTCGCAGTCTCTCTTGCAGTCTCTCTCGCAGTCTCTCTCGCTGTCTCTCTTGCAGACTCCCTCACAGTCTCTCTCGCAGTCTCTCTCGCTGTCTCCCTCGCTGTCTCCCTCGCTGTCTCCCTCGCAGTCTCACACACTGCCTCCCTCGCTGTCTCTCTAGCAGTGTCTCTCGCAGTCCATCTCGCTTTCTCTCTCGCAGTCTCTCTCGCTGTCTCCCTCGCTGTCGCCCTCGTTGTCTCTCTCGCTGTCTCCCTCGCTGCCTCTTGCAGTCTCTCTCGGTGTCTCCCTCGCAGTCACTCTCGCTGTCTCCCTCGCTGTCTCCCTTGCTGTCTCCCTCGCTTTCTCTCTCGCAGTCTCTTTCGCTCTCTCCCTCGCAGTCTCACTCGCAGTCTCTCTCGCAGTCTCTCTCGCTGTCTCTCTCGCTGTCTCCTTCGCTGTCTCCCTCGCTGTCACCCTCGCTGTCACCCTCGCTGTCACACTCGCTGTCTCCATCGCAGTCTCACACGCTGCCTCCCTCGCTGTCTCTCTCGCAGTCTCTCTCGCAGTCTCTCTCGCTGTCTCTCTCACTGTCTCTTTCGCTGTCTCCCTTTCTGTCTCCCTCACTGTCTCCCTCACTGTCTCCCTCGCTGTCTAACTCGATGTCTCCCTCGCTGTCTCCCTCGCTGCCTCCCTCGCTGTCTCCCTCGCTGCCTCCCTCACTGTCTACCTCGCTGCCTCCCTCGCTGACTATCTCTCTGTCTCCCTCGCTGTCTCCCTCGCTGTCGCCCTCGCTGTATAACTCGCTGTCTCTCTCGCTTTCTCTCGCTGTCTCCCTCGCTGCCTCCCTCGCTGCCTCCCTCGCCTACTCCCTCGCTGTCTCCCTCGCTGCCTCCCTCGCTGCCTCCCTCGCTGTCGCCCTCGCTGCCTCCCTCGCTGCCTCCCTCGCTGCCTCCCTCGCAGTCTCTCTCGCTGTCTCCCTCGCTGTCACCATCGCTCTCTCTCTGGCTGTCTCTGGCTGTCTCTCGCTGTTTCTCTCGCTGTCTTCCTCGCTGTCTCCCTCGCTGTCGCTCACTCGCTCTCGCAGTCTCTCTCGCTGTCTCTCTCGCTGTCTCCCTGGCTGCCTCCCTCGCATTCTCTCTCTTAGCCTCTCGCTGTCTCTCGCTGTCGCTCTCGCTGTCTCCCTCGCAGTCCCTCTCGCTGTCTCCCTCGCTGTCTCCCTCGCTGTCTCCCTCGCAAACTCCCTCGATGACTCCCTCGCTGTCTCTCTTGCAGTCTCTCTCGCAGTCTCCCACGCTGTCTCCCTCGCAGTCTCTCTCGCTGTCTCTCTCGCTGTCTCTCTCGCTGTCTCCCTCGCTGTCTCCCTCGCTGTCTACCTCGCAGTCCCTCTCGCAGTCCCTCTCGCTGTCTCTCTCGCTGTCTGTCTCGCTGTCTCTCTCGCTGTCTCCCTCGCTGTCTCCCTCGCTGTCTCCCTCGCTGTCTCCCTTGCTGTCTCCCTCGCTGTCTCTTTCACTCTCTCCCTCTCAGTCTCTCTCGCTGTCTCCTTCGCTGTCTTCCTCGCTGTCTCCGTCGCAGTCTCTCTCGCAGTCTCACACGCTGCCTTCCTCGCTGTCTCTCTCGCTGTCTCTCTCGCTGTCTCCCTCGGCGTCTCCCTCGCAGTCTCTCTCGCAGTCTCACATGCTGCCTTCCTCGCTGCCTCCCTCGCTGTCTCTCTAGCAGTGTCTCTCGCAGTCCATCTCGCTGTCTCTCTCGCAGTCTCTCTCGCTGTCTCCCTCGCTGTCGCCCTCGTTGTCTCTCTCGCTGTCTCCCTCGCTGCCTCTTGCAGTCTCTCTCGGTGTCTCCCTCGCAGTCACTCTCGCTGTCTCCCTCGCTGTCTCCCTTGCTGTCTCCCTCGCTTTCTCTCTCGCAGTCTCTTTCGCTCTCTCCCTCGCAGTCTCACTCGCAGTCTCTCTCGCAGTCTCTCTCGCTGTCTCTCTCGCTGTCTCCTTCGCTGTCTCCCTCGCTGTCACCCTCGCTGTCACCCTCGCTGTCACACTCGCTGTCTCCATCGCAGTCTCACACGCTGCCTCCCTCGCTGTCTCTCTCGCAGTCTCTCTCGCAGTCTCTCTCGCTGTCTCTCTCACTGTCTCTTTCGCTGTCTCTCTTTCTGTCTCCCTCACTGTCTCCCTCACTGTCTCCCTCGCTGTCTAACTCGATGTCTCCCTCGCTGTCTCCCTCGCTGCCTCCCTCGCTGTCTCCCTCGCTGCCTCCCTCACTGTCTACCTCGCTGCCTCCCTCGCTGACTATCTCTCTGTCTCCCTCGCTGTCTCCCTCGCTGTCGCCCTCGCTGTATAACTCGCTGTCTCTCTCGCTTTCTCTCGCTGTCTCCCTCGCTGCCTCCCTCGCTGCCTCCCTCGCCTACTCCCTCGCTGTCTCCCTCGCTGCCTCCCTCGCTGCCTCCCTCGCTGTCGCCCTCGCTGCCTCCCTCGCTGCCTCCCTCGCTGCCTCCCTCGCAGTCTCTCTCGCTGTCTCCCTCGCTGTCACCATCGCTCTCTCTCTGGCTGTCTCTGGCTGTCTCTCGCTGTTTCTCTCGCTGTCTTCCTCGCTGTCTCCCTCGCTGTCGCTCACTCGCTCTCGCAGTCTCTCTCGCTGTCTCTCTCGCTGTCTCCCTGGCTGCCTCCCTCGCATTCTCTCTCTTAGCCTCTCGCTGTCTCTCGCTGTCGCTCTCGCTGTCTCCCTCGCAGTCACTCTCGCTGTCTCCCTCGCTGTCTCCCTCGCTGTCTCCCTCGCAAACTCCCTCGATGACTCCCTCGCTGTCTCTCTTGCAGTCTCTCTCGCAGTCTCCCACGCTGTCTCCCTCGCAGTCTCTCTCGCTGTCTCTCTCGCTGTCTCTCTCGCTGTCTCCCTCGCTGTCTCCCTCGCTGTCTACCTCGCAGTCCCTCTCGCAGTCCCTCTCGCTGTCTCTCTCGCTGTCTGTCTCGCTGTCTCTCTCGCTGTCTCCCTCGCTGTCTCCCTCGCTGTCTCCCTCGCTGTCTCCCTTGCTGTCTCCCTCGCTGTCTCTTTCACTCTCTCCCTCTCAGTCTCTCTCGCTGTCTCCTTCGCTGTCTTCCTCGCTGTCTCCGTCGCAGTCTCTCTCGCAGTCTCACACGCTGCCTTCCTCGCTGTCTCTCTCGCTGTCTCTCTCGCTGTCTCCCTCGGCGTCTCCCTCGCAGTCTCTATCGCAGTCTCACATGCTGCCTTCCTCGCTGCCTCTCTCGCTGTCTCTCTCGCTGTCTCCCTCGCTGTCTCCCTCGCAGTCTCTCTCGCAGTCTCAAATGCTGCCTGTCTCGCTGTCTCCTTCGCTGTCTCCCTCGCTGTCTCTTTCACTCTCTCCCTCTCAGTCTCTCTCGCTGTCTCCTTCGCTGTCTTCCTCGCTGTCTCCGTCGCAGTCTCTCTCGCAGTCTCACACGCTGCCTCCCTCACTGTCTCTCTCGCTGTCTCCCTCGCTGTCTCCCTCGCTGTCCCCTTTACTGTCTCTCTCGCTGTCTCTCTCGCTGTCTCCTTCGCTGTCTTCCTCGCTGTCTCCCTCGCAGTCTCGCTCGCAGTCTCACACGCTGCCTCCCTCACTGTCTATCTCGCTGTCTCTCTCGCAGTCTCTCTCGTAGTCTCTCTCGCTGTCTCTCTCGCATTCTCTCTCGCTGTCTCTCCCGCTGTCTCCTTCGCTGTCTCCTTCACTGTCTCCCTCGCTGTCTCCCTTGCAGTCTCTCTCGCAGTCTCTCTCGCAGTCTCACACGCTGCCTTCCTCGCTGTCTCTCTCGCTGTCTCTCTCGCTGTCTCCATCGCTGTCTCCCTCGCAGTCTCTCTCGCAGTCTCACATGCTGCCTGCCTCGCTGTCTCTCTCGCTGTCTCTCTCGCAGTCTCCCTCGCTGTCTCCCTCGCTGTCTCTCACTCTCTCTCGCTGTCTCTCTCGCTGTCTCCCTGTCTGTCTCCCTGGCTGTCTCCCTGGCTGTCTCCTTCGCTGTCTCTCTCGCTGTCTCTCTCGCTGTCTCTCTCGCTGTCTCCCTCGCAGTCTCTCTCTTAGTCTCTCACTGTCTTTCACTGTCTCTCTCGCTGTCACCCTCGCTGTCTCCCGCGCTGTCTCTCGCAGTCGCCCTCGCTGTCTCTCTCGCTCTCTCCCTCGCATTCCCTCTCGCTGTCGCCCACGCTGTCTCTCTCGCTGTCTCCCTCGCTGTCTCCCTCGCTGTCTCCCTTGCTGTCTCCCTCGCAGTCTCTCTCGCAGTCTCTCTCGCAGTCTCACTCGCAGTCTCACTCGCAGTCTCTCTCGCAGTCTCACTCGCTGTCGCCTTCACTGTCTCTCTCGCTGTCTCCCTCGCTGTCTCCCTCGCTGCCTCTAGCAGTATCTCTCGGTGTCTCCCTCGCAGTCTCTCTCGCGGTCTCCTTCGCTGTCTCCCTTGCTGTCTCCCTCGCTTTCTCTCTCTCAGTCTCTTTCGCTCTCTCCCTTGCAGTCTCTCTCGATGGCTCCCTCGCTGTCTCTCTCGCTGTCTCCTTCGCTGTCTCCCTCGCTGTCTCCCTAGCAGTCTCACACGCTGCCTCCCTCGCTGTCTCTCTCACAGTCTCTCTCGCAGTCCCTCTGGCTGTCTCTCTCTCTGTCTCTCTCGCTGTCTCTCTCGCTGTCTCCCTCGCTGTCGCTCTCGCTGTCTCTCTCGCTGTCTCCTTCGCTGTCTCCCTCGCTGTCTCCCTCACTATCTCTCTCTCGGTGTCTCCCTCGCAGTCTCTCTCGCTGTCTCCCTCGCAGTTTCTCACGCTGTCGCCCTCGCTGTCTCTCTCGCTGTCTCTCTCGCTGTCTCCCTCGCTGTCTCCCTCGCTGTCTCCCTCGCTGTCTCTCTCTCGGTGTCTCCCTCACAGTCTCTCTCGCTGTCTCCCTTGCTGTCTCCCTCGCTGTCTCTTTCGCTCTCTCCCTCTCAGTCTCTCTCGCTGGCTCCCTCGCTGTCTCTCTCGCAGCCTCCTTCGCTGTCTCCCTCGCTGTCTCCCTTGCAGTCTCACACGCTGCCTCCCTCGCTGTCTATCTCGCAGTCTCTCTCGCAGTCTCTCTCGCAGTCTCTCTCGCTGTCTCTCTCGCTGTCTCCCTCGCTGCCTCCCTCGCTGTCTCTCTCGCTGTCTCTCTCGCAGTCTCTCTCGCAGTCTATCTCGCTGTCTCTCTCGCATTCTCTCACGCTGTCTCTCTCGCTGTCTCCTTCGCTGTCTCCTTCGCTGTCTCCCTCGCTGTCTCCCTTGCAGTCTCTCTCGCAGTCTCACACGCTGCCTCCCTCGCTGTCTCTCTCGCAGTCTGTCTCGCAGTCTCTCACGCTGTCTCTCTCGTTGTCTCCTTCGCTGTCTCCCTCGCAGTCTCACACACTGCCTCCCTCGCTGTCTCACTAGCAGTGTCTCTCGCAGTCCATCTCGCTGTCTCTCTCGCTGTCTCTCTCGCTGTCTCCCTCGCTGTCGCCCTCGCTGTCTCTCTCGCTGTCTCCCTCGCTGCCTCTTGCAGTCTCTCTCGGTGTCTCCCTCGCAGTCACTCTCGCTGTCTCCCTCGCTGTCTCCCTTGCTGTCTCCCTCGCTTTCTCTCTCGCAGTCTCTTTCGCTCTCTCCCTCGCAGTCTCACTCGCAGTCTCTCTCGCAGTCTCTCTCGCTGTCTCTCTCGCTGTCTCCTTCGCTGTCTCCCTCGCTGTCACCCTCGCTGTCACCCTCGCTGTCACACTCGCTGTCTCCCTCGCAGTCTCACACGCTGCCTCCCTCGCTGTCTCTCTCGCAGTCTCTCTCGCAGTCTCTCTCGCTGTCTCTCTCACTGTCTCTTTCGCTGTCTCTCTTTCTGTCTCCCTCACTGTCTCCCTCACTGTCTCCCTCGCTGTCTAACTCGATGTCTCCCTCGCTGTCTCCCTCGCTGCCTCCCTCGCTGTCTCCCTCGCTGCCTCCCTCACTGTCTACCTCGCTGCCTCCCTCGCTGCCTCCCTCGCTGCCTCCCTCGCCTACTCCCTCGCTGTCTCCCTCGCTGCCTCCCTCGCTGCCTCCCTCGCTGTCGCCCTCGCTGCCTCCCTCGCTGCCTCCCTCGCTGCCTCCCTCGCAGTCTCTCTCGCTGTCTCCCTCGCTGTCACCATCGCTCTCTCTCTGGCTGTCTCTGGCTGTCTCTCGCTGTTTCTCTCGCTGTCTTCCTCGCTGTCTCCCTCGCTGTCGCTCACTCGCTCTCGCAGTCTCTCTCGCTGTCTCTCTCGCTGTCTCCCTGGCTGCCTCCCTCGCATTCTCTCTCTTAGCCTCTCGCTGTCTCTCGCTGTCGCTCTCGCTGTCTCCCTCGCAGTCCCTCTCGCTGTCTCCCTCGCTGTCTCCCTCGCTGTCTCCCTCGCAAACTCCCTCGATGACTCCCTCGCTGTCTCTCTCGCTGTCTCTCTCGCTGTCTCCCTCGCTGTCTCCCTCGCTGTCTTCCTCGCTGTCTCCCTCGCTGTCTCTCACTCGCTCTCGCAGTCTCTCTCGCTGTCTCTCTCGCTGTCTCCCTGGCTGTCTCCCTCGCAATTCTCTCTCTTAGCCTCTCGCTCTCTCTCGCTGTCGCTCTCGCTGTCTCCCTCGCAGTCCCTCTCGCTGTCTCCCTCGCTGTCTCCCTCGCTGTCTCCCTCGCTGTCTCCCTCGCAAACTCCCTCGATGACTCCCTCGTTGTCTCTCTTGCAGTCTCTCTCGCAGTCTCCCACGCTGTCTCCCTCGCAGTCTCTCTCGCTGTCTCTCTCGCTGTCTCTCTCGCTGTCTCCCTCGCTGTCTCCCTCGCTGTCTACCTCGCAGTCCCTCTCGCAGTCCCTCTCGCTGTCTCTCTCGCTGTCTGTCTCGCTGTCTCTCTCGCTGTCTCCCTCGCTGTCCCCCTCGCTGTCTCCCTCGCTGTCTCCCTTGCTGTCTCCCTCGCTGTCTCTTTCACTCTCTCCCTCTCAGTCTCTCTCGCTGGCTCCCTCGCTGTCTCTCTCGCTGTCTCCTTCGCTGTCTCCCTCGCTGTCTCTTTCACTCTCTCCCTCTCAGTCTCTCTCGCTGTCTCCTTCGCTGTCTTCCTCGCTGTCTCCGTCGCAGTCTCTCTCGCAGTCTCACACGCTGCCTTCCTCGCTGTCTCTCTCGCTGTCTCTCTCGCTGTCTCCCTCGCTGTCTCCCTCGCAGTCTCTCTCGCAGTCTCACATGCTGCCTTCCTCGCTGCCTCTCTCGCTGTCTCTCTCGCTGTCTCCCTCGCTGTCTCCCTCGCAGTCTCTCTCGCAGTCTCACATGCTGCCTGTCTCGCTGTCTCCTTCGCTGTCTCCCTCGCTGTCTCTTTCACTCTCTCCCTCTCAGTCTCTCTCGCTGTCTCCTTCGCTGTCTACCTCGCTGTCTCCGTCGCAGTCTCTCTCGCTGTCTCCCTCGCAGTCTCGCTCGCAGTCTCACACGCTGCCTCCCTCACTGTCTATCTCGCTGTCTCTCTCGCAGTCTCTCTCGCAGTCTCTCTCGCAGTCTCACACGCTGCATTCCTCGCTGTCTCTCTCGCTGTCTCTCTCGCTGTCTCCCTCGCTGTCTCCCTCGCAGTCTCTCTCGCAGTCTCACATGCTGCCTGCCTCGCTGTCTCTCTCGCTGTCTCTCTCGCAGTCTCCCTCGCTGTCTCCCTCGCTGTCTCTCACTCTCTCTCGCTGTCTCTCTCGCTGTCTCCCTGTCTGTCTCCCTGGCTGTCACGCTGGCTGTCTCCTTCGCTGTCTCTCTCGCTGTCTCTCTCGCTGTCTCTCTCGCTGTCTCCCTCGCAGTCTCTCTCTTAGTCTCTCACTGCCTTTCACTGTCTCTCTCGCTGTCACCCTCGCTGTCTCCCGCGCTGTCTCTCGCAGTCGCCCTCGCTGTCTCTCTCGCTCTCTCCCTCGCAGTCCCTCTCGCTGTCGCCCACGCTGTCTCTCTCGCTGTCTCCCTCGCTGTCTCCCTCGCTGTCTCCCTTGCTGTCTCCCTCGCAGTCTCTCTCGCAGTCTCTCTCGCAGTCTCACTCGCAGTCTCACTCGCAGTCTCGCTCGCAGTCTCTCTCGCAGTCTCACTCGCTGTCGCCCTCACTGTCTCTCTCGCTGTCTCCCTCGCTGTCTCCCTCGCTGCCTCTAGCAGTATCTCTCGGTGTCTCCCTCGCAGTCTCTCTCGCTGTCTCCTTCGCTGTCTCCCTTGCTGTCTCCCTCGCTTTCTCTCTCTCAGTCTCTTCCGCTCTCTCCCTTGCAGTCTCTCTCGCTGGCTCGCTCGCTGTCTCTCTCGCTGTCTCCTTCGCTGTCTCCCTCGCTGTCTCACTAGCAGTCTCACACGCTGCCTCCCTCGCTGTCTCTCTCACAGTCTCTCTCGCAGTCCCTCTCGCTGTCTCTCTCTCTGTCTCTCTCGCTGTCTCTCTCGCTGTCTCCCTCGCTGTCGCTCTCGCTGTCTCTCTCGCTGTCTCCTTCGCTGTCTCCCTCGCTGTCTCCCTCACTATCTCTCTCTCGGTGTCTCCCTCGCTGTCTCTCTCGCTGTCTCTCTCGCTGTCTCCCTCACAGTCTCTCTCGCTGTCTCCCTTGCTGTCTCCCTCGCTGTCTCTTTCGCTCTCTCCCTCTCAGTCTCTCTCGCTGGCTCCCTCGCTGTCTCTCTCGCAGCCTCCTTCGCTGTCTCCCTCGCTGTCTCCCTTGCAGTCTCACACGCTGCCTCCCTCGCTGTCTATGTCGCAGTCTCTCTCGCAGTCTCTCTCGCAGTCTCTCTCGCTGTCTCTCTCGCTGTCTCCCTCGCAGTCTATCTCGCTGTCTCTCTCGCATTCTCTCACGCTGTCTCTCTCGCTGTCTCCTTCGCTGTCTCCTTCGCTGTCTCCCTCGCTGTCTCCCTTGCAGTCTCTCTCGCAGTTTCACACGCTGCCTCCCTCGCTGTCTCTCTCGCAGTCTGTCTCGCAGTCTCTCTCGCTGTCTCTCACGCTGTCTCCCTCGCAGTCTCTCTCTTCGACTCTCTCTTAGTCTCTCGCTGTCTTTCACTGTCTCTCTCGCTGTCACCCTCGCTGTCTCCCTCGCTGTCTCTCGCAGTCGCTATCGCTGTCTCTCTTGCTCTCTCCCTCGCAGACCCTCTCGCTGTCTCCCCCGCTGTCTCCCTCGATGACTCCCTCGTTGTCTCTCTCGCAGTCTCTCTCGCAGTCTCCGTCGCTGTCTACCTCGCCGTCTCTCTCGCTGTCTCCCTCGCTGTCTCCCTCGCAGTCTCTCTCGCAGTCTCTCTCACTGTCCTTCGCTGTCTCTCTCGCTGTCTCCCTTACTGTCTACCTTGCTGTCTCTAGCAGCCTCTCTCGCTGTCTCCTTCGCAGTCTCCCTCTTAGTCTCTCTCTTCGTCTTTCGCTGTCTTTCACTGTCTCTCTCGCTGTCACCATCGCTGTCTCCCTCGCTGTGTCTCGCAGTCTCTCTCGCTGTCTCCCTTTCTGTCTCCCTCGCAGTCTCTCTCGCAGTCTCTCTCGCAGTCTCACTCGCTGTCGCCCTCGCTGTCTCACTCGATGTCTCTCTCGCATTCGCTCTCGCAGTCTCTCTCGCTGTCTGCGTTGCTGTCTCCCTCGCTCTCTCTCTCGCAGTCTCCCTCACTGTCTCCCTCGCTGTCTCTCTCGCAGTCCCTCACGCATTCTTTCGCTGTCTCTCTCACTGTCTATCTCGCAGTCCAAGACGCATTCTTTCGCTGTCTCTCTCGCTGTCTCTCTAGCTGTCTCTCTAGCTGTCTCCCTCGCTGTCTCTAGCAGTCTCTCTCGCAGTCTCCCTCGCAGTCTCCCTCGCAGTCTCCCTCGCTGTCTCTCTCGCTGTCTCCTTCGCTGTCTCCCTAGCTGTCACGCTCGCTGTCTCCCTCGCAGTCTCACACGCTGCCTCCCTCGCTGTCTCTCTCGCTGTCTCTCTCGCAGTCTCTCTCGCAGTCTCTCTCGCTGTCTCTCTCGCTGTCTCCCTCGCTGTCTCTCTTTCTGTCTCCCTCACTGTCTCACTTGCTGTCTCCCTCGCTGTCTCCCTCGCTGTCTCCCTCGCTGTCTCTATCACTGTCTCCCACGCAGTCTCTCTCGCAGTCCCTCTCGCAGTCACTCTCACAGTCACTCTCGCTGTCTCCCTCGCTGTCTCCCTCGCTGTCACTCTCGCAATCTCTCTCGCTCTGCCCGTCGCAGTCTCTCTCGCTGGCTCCCTCGCTGTCTACCTCGCTGACTCCCTCATTTTCTCTCTCGCAGTCACTCTCGCAGTCTCTCTCGCTGTCTCCTTCGTTGTCTCCTTCGTTGTCTCCCTCGCTGTCTCCCCCGAAGTCTCTCTCGCAGTCACACTAGCTGTCTCCCTCGCTGTCTCCCTCGCAGTCTCTCTCGCAGTCTCCCTCGCTGTCTCTCTCGCAGTCTCTCTCGCAGTCTCCGTCGCTGTCTCCCTCGCAGTCTCTCTCGCTGTCTCCCTCGCTGTCTCCCTCGCCGTCTCTCTCGCAGTCTCACTCGATGTCTCTCTCACAGTCGCTCTCGCAGTCTCTCTCGCTGTCTGCGTTGCTGTCTCCCTTGCTGTCTCTCTCGCAGTCTCCCTCGCTGTCTCCCTCGCTGTCTCTCTCGCAGTCTCTCTCGCTGTCTCCCTCGCTGTCTCCCTCGCAGTCTCTCTCGCAGTCTCACTCGCTGTCGCACTCACTGTCTCTCTCGCTGTCTCCCTCGCTGTCTCCCTCGCTGCCTCTAGCAGTATCTCTCGGTGTCTCCCTCGCTGTCTCTCTCGCTGTCTCCTTCGCTGTCTCCCTTGCTGTCTCCCTCGCTTTCTCTCTCTCAGTCTCTTTCGCTCTCTCCCTTGCAGTCTCTCTCGCTGGCTCCCTCGCTGTCTCTCTCGCTGTCTCCTTCGCTGTCTCCCTCGCTGTCTCCCTAGCAGTCTCACACGCTGCCTCCCTCGCTGTCTCTCTCACAATCTCTCTCGCAGTCCCTCTCGCTGTCTCTCTCGCTGTCTCCCTCGCTGTCGCCCTCACTGTATCTCTCGCTGTCTCCTTCGCTGTCTCCCTCGCTGTCTCCCTCACTATCTCTCTCTCGGTGTCTCCCTCGCAGTCTCTCTCGCTGTCGCCCTCGCTGTCTTTCTCGCTGTCTCTCTCGCTGTCTCCCTCGCTGTCTCCCTCGCTGTCTCTCTCGCTGTCTCTCTCTCAGTGTCTCCCTCACAGTCTCTCTCGCTGTCTCCCTTGCTGTCTCCCTCGCTGTCTCTTTCGCTCTCTCCCTCTCAGTTCTCTCTCGCTGGCTCCCTCGCTGTCTCTCTAGCAGCCTCCTTCGCTGTCTCCCTCGCTGTCTCCCTTGCAGTCTCACACGCTGCCTCCCTCGCTGTCTATCTCGCAGTCTCTCTCGCAGTCTCTCTCGCAGTCTCTCTCGCTGTCTCTCTCGCTGTCTCCCTCGCTGCCTCCCTCGCTGTCTCTCTCGCTGTCTCTCTCGCAGTCTCTCTCGCAGTCTATCTCGCTGTCTCTCTCGCATTCTCTCACGCTGTCTCTCTCGCTGTCTCCTTCGCTGTCTCCCTCGCTGTCTCCCTTGCAGTCTCTCTCGCAGTTTCACACGCTGCCTCCCTCGCTGTCTCTCTCGCAGTCTGTCTCGCAGTCTCTCTCGCTGTCTCTCACGCTGTCTCCCTCGCAGTCTCTCTCTTCGTCTCTCTCTTAGTCTCTCGCTGTCTTTCACTGTCTCTCTCGCTGTCACCCTCGCTGTCTCCCTCGCTGTCTCTCGCAGTCGCTATCGCTGTCTCTCTTGCTCTCTCCCTCGCAGACCCTCTCGCTGTCTCCCTCGCTGTCTCCCTCGATGACTCCCTCGTTGTCTCTCTCGCAGTCTCTCTCGCAGTCTCCGTCGCTGTCTACCTCGCAGTCTCTCTCGCTGTCTCCCTCGCTGTCTCCCTCGCAGTCTCTCTCGCAGTCTCTATCACTGTCCTTCGCTGTCTCTCTCGCTGTCTCCATTACTGTCTACCTTGCTGTCTCTAGCAGCCTCTCTCGCTGTCTCCTTCGCAGTCTCCCTCTTAGTCTCTCTCTTCGTCTTACGCTGTCTTTCACTGTCTCTCTCGCTGTCACCATCGCTGTCTCCCTCGCTGTCTCTCGCAGTCGCCCTCGCTGTCTCTCTTGCTCTCTCCCTCGCAGTCCCTCTCGCTGTCTCCCTCATTGTCTCTCTCGCAGTCTCTCTCGCTGTCTCCCTTTCTGTCTCCCTCGCAGTCTCTCTCGCAGTCTCTCTCGCAGTCTCACTCGCTGTCGCCCTCGCTGTCTCACTCGATGTCTCTCTCGCATTCGCTCTCGCAGTCTCTCTCGCTGTCTGCGTTGCTGTCTCCCTCGCTCTCTCTCTCGCAGTCTCCCTCACTGTCTCCCTCGCTGTCTCTCTCGCAGTCCCTCACGCATTCTTTCGCTGTCTCTCTCACTGTCTATCTCGCAGTCCAAGACGCATTCTTTCGCTGTCTCTCTCGCTGTCTCTCTAGCTGTCTCTCTAGCTGTCTCCCTCGCTGTCTCTAGCAGTCTCTCTCGCAGTCTCCCTCGCAGTCTCCCTCGCAGTCTCCCTCGCTGTCTCTCTCGCTGTCTCCTTCGCTGTCTCCCTAGCTGTCACGCTCGCTGTCTCCCTCGCAGTCTCACACGCTGCCTCCCTCGCTGTCTCTCTCGCTGTCTCTCTCGCAGTCTCTCTCGCAGTCTCTCTCGCTGTCTCTCTCGCTGTCTCCGTCGCTGTCTCTCTTTCTGTCTCCCTCACTGTCTCACATGCTGTCTCCCTCGCTGTCTCCCTCGCTGTCTCCCTCGCTGTCTCTATCACTGTCTCCCACGCAGTCTCTCTCGCAGTCCCTCTCGCAGTCACTCTCACAGTCACTCTCGCTGTCTCCCTCGCTGTCACTCTCGCAATCTCTCTCGCTCTGCCCGTCGCAGTCTCTCTCGCTGGCTCCCTCGCTGTCTACCTCGCTGACTCCCTCATTTTCTGTCTCGCAGTCTCTCTCGCTGTCTCCTTCGTTGTCTCCTTCGTTGTCTCCCTCGCTGTCTCCCTCGAAGTCTCTCTCGCAGTCACACTAGCTGTCTCCCTCGCTGTCTCCCTCGCAGTCTCTCTCGCAGTCTCCCTCGCTGTCTCTCTCGCAGTCTCTCTCGCAGTCTCCGTCGCTGTCTCCCTCGCAGTCTCTCTCGCTGTCTCCCTCGCTGTCTCCCTCGCAGTCTCTCTCGCAGTCTCACTCGATGTCTCTCTCACAGTCGCTCTCGCAGTCTCTCTCGCTGTCTGCGTTGCTGTCTCCCTTGCTGTCTCGCTCGCAGTCTCCCTCGCTGTCTCCCTCGCTGTCTCTCTCGCAGTCTCTCTCGCTGTCTCCCTCGCTGTCTCCCTCGCAGTCTCTCTCGCAGTCTCACTCGCTGTCGCACTCACTGTCTCTCTCGCTGTCTCCCTCGCTGTCTCCCTCGCTGCCTCTAGCAGTATCTCTCGGTGTCTCCCTCGCTGTCTCTCTCGCTGTCTCCTTCGCTGTCTCCCTCGCTTTCTCTCTCTCAGTCTCTTTCGCTCTCTCCCTTGCAGTCTCTCTCGCTGGCTCCCTCGCTGTCTCTCTCGCTGTCTCCTTCGCTGTCTCCCTCGCTGTCTCCCTAGCAGTCTCACACGCTGCCTCCCTCGCTGTCTCTCTCACAATCTCTCTCGCAGTCCCTCTCGCTGTCTCTCTCGCTGTCTCCCTCGCTGTCGCCCTCACTGTATCTCTCGCTGTCTCCGACGCTGTCTCCCTCGCTGTCTCCCTCACTATCTCTCTCTCGGTGTCTCCCTCGCAGTCTCTCTCGCTGTCTCCCTCGCAGTCTCTCTCGCTGTCGCCCTCGTTGTCTCTCTCGCAGTCTCCCTCGCTGTCTCCCTCGCTGTCTCTCTCGCAGTCTCTCTCGCTGTCTCCCTCGTTGTCTCCCTCGCAGTCTCTCTCGCAGTCTCACTCGCTGTCGCACTCACTGTCTCTCTCGCTGTCTCCCTCGCTGTCTCCCTCGCTGCCTCTAGCAGTATCTCTCGGTGTCTCCCTCGCTGTCTCTCTCGCTGTCTCCTTCGCTGTCTCCCTTGCTGTCTCCCTCGCTTTCTCTCTCTCAGTCTCTTTCGCTCTCTCCCTTGCAGTCTCTCTCGCTGGCTCCCTCGCTGTCTCTCTCGCTGTCTCCTTCGCTGTCTCCCTCGCTGTCTCCCTAGCAGTCTCACACGCTGCCTCCCTCGCTGTCTCTCTCACAATCTCTCTCGCAGTCCCTCTCGCTGTCTCTCTCGCTGTCTCCCTCGCTGTCGCCCTCACTGTATCTCTCGCTGTCTCCGACGCTGTCTCCCTCGCTGTCTCCCTCACTATCTCTCTCTCGGTGTCTCCCTCGCAGTCTCTCTCGCTGTCTCCCTCGCAGTCTCTCTCGCTGTCGCCCTCGTTGTCTCTCTCGCTGTCTCTCTAGCTGTCTCCCTCGCTGTCTCCCTCGTTGTCTCCCTCGCTGTCTCCCTCTCGGTGTCTCCCTCACAGTCTCTCTCGCTGTCTCCCTTGCTGTCTCACTCGCTGTCTCTTTCGCTCTCTCCCTCTCAGTCTCTCTCGCTGGCTCCCTCGCTGTCTCTCTCGCAGCCTCCTTCGCTGTCTCCCTCGCTGTCTCCCTCGCAGTCTCACACGCTGCCTCCCTCGCTGTCCATCTCTCAGTCTCTCTCGCAGTCACTCTCGCAGTCTCTCTCTTAGTCTCTCACTGTCTTTCACTGTCTCTCTCGCTGTCACCCTCGCTGTCTCCCTCGCTGTCTCTCGCAGTCGCCCTCGCTGTCTCCCTCGCTGTCTACCTCGCTGTCTCCCTTGCTGTCTCCCTCGCAGTCTCTCTCGCAGTCTCTCTCGCAGTCTCACTCGCAGTCTCACTCGCTGTCTCCCTCGCAGTCTCTCTCGCAGTCTCACTCGCTGTCGCCCTCACTGTCTCTCTCGCTGTCTCCCTCGCTGTCTCCCTCGCTGCCTCTAGCAGTATCTCTCGGTGTCTCCCTCGCTGTCTCTCTCGCTGTCTCCTTCGCTGTCTCCCTTGCTGTCTCCCTCGCTTTCTCTCTCTCAGTCTCTTTCGCTCTCTCCCTTGCAGTCACTCTCGCTGGCTCCCTCACTGTCTCTCTCGCTGTCTCCTTCGCTGTCTCCCTCGCTGTCTCCCTCCCTATCTCTCTCTCGGTGTCTCCCTCGCAGTCTCTCTCGCTGTCTCCTTCGCTGTCTCCCTCGCTGTCTCCCTCACTATCTCTCTCTCGGTGTCTCCCTCACAGTCTCTCTCGCTGTCTCCCTTGCTGTCTCCCTCGCTGTCTCTTTCGCTCTCTCCCGCTCAGTCTCTCTCGCTGGCTCCCTCGCAGTCTCTCTCGCAGCCTCCTTCGCTGTCTCCCTCGCTGTCTCCCTTGCAGTCTCACACGCTGCCTCCCTCGCTGTCTATCTCGCAGTCTCTCTCGCAGTCTCTCTCGCAGTCTCTCTCCCTGTCTCTCTCGCTGTCTCCCTCGCTGCCTCCCTCGCTGTCTCTCTCGCTGTCTCTCTCGCAGTCTGTCTCGCAGTCTATCTCGCTGTCTCTCTCGCATTCTCTCACGCTGTCTCTCTCGCTGTCTCCTTCGCTGTCTCCTTCGCTGTCTCCCTCGCTGTCTCCCTTGCAGTCTCTCTCGCAGTCTCACACGCTGCCTCCCTCGCTGTCTCTCTCGCAGTCTGTCTCGCAGTCTCTCTCGCTGTCTCTCACGCTGTCTCCCTCGCAGTCTCTCTCTTTGTCTCTCTCTTAGTCTCTCGCTGTCTTTCACTGTCTCTCTCGCTGTCACCCTCGCTGTCTCCCTCGCTGTCTCTCGCAGTCGCTCTCGCTGTCTCTCTTGCTCTCTCCCTCGCAGTCCCTCTCGCTGTCTCCCTCGCTGTCTCCCTCGATGACTCTCTCGTTGTCTCTCTCGCAGTCTCTCTCGCAGTCTCCGTCGCTGTCTACCTCGCAGTCTCTCTCGCTGTCTCCCTCGCTGTCTCCCTCGCAGTCTCTCTCGCAGTCTCTCTCACTGTCCTTCGCTGTCACTCTCGCTGTCTCCCTTACTGTCTACCTTGCTGTCTCTTGCAGTCTCTCTCGCTGTCTCCTTCGCAGTCTCTCTCTTCGTCTCTCTCTTCGTCTTTCGCTGTCTTTCACTGTCTCTCTCGCTGTCACCATCGCTGTCTCCCTCGCTGTCTCTCGCAGTCGCTCTCGCTGTCTCTCTTGCTCTCTCCCTCGCAGTCCCTCTCGCTGTCTCCCTCGTTGTCTCTCTCGCAGTCTCTCTCGCTGTCTCCCTTTCTGTCTCCCTCGCAGTCTCTCTCGCAGTCTCTCTCACAGTCTCACTCGCTGTCGCCCTCGCTGTCTCACTCAATGTCTCTCTCGCATTCGCTCTCGCAGTCTCTCTTGCTGTCTGCGTTGCTGTCTCCCTCGCTCTCTCTCTCGCAGTCTCCCTCACTGTCTCCCTCTCTGTCTCTCTCGCAGTCCCTCACGCATTCTTTCGCTGTCTCTCTCACTGTCTATCTCGCAGTCCAAGACGCATTCTTTCGGTGTCTCTCTCGCTGTCTCTCTAGCTGTCTCCCTCGCTGTCTCTAGCAGTCTCTCTCGCAGTCTCCCTCGCAGTCTCCCTCGCAGTCTCCCTCGCTGTCTCTCTCGCTGTCTCCTTCGCTGTCTCCCTAGCTGTCACGCTCGCTGTCTCCCTCGCAGTCTCACACGCTGCCTCCCTCGCTGTCTCTCTCGCTGTCCCTCTCGCAGTCTCTCTCGCAGTCTCTCTCGCTGTCTCTCTCGCTGTCTCCCTCGCTGTCTCTCTTTCTGTCTCCCTCACTGTCTCACTTGCTGTCTCCTTCGCTGTCTCCCTCGCTGTCTCCCTCGCTGTCTCTATCACTGTCTCCCACGCAGTCTCTCTCGCAGTCCCTCTCGCAGTCACTCTCACAGTCACTCTCGCTGTCTCCCTCGCTGTCTCCCTCGCTGTCACTCTCGCAGTCTCTCTCGCTCTGCCCCTCGCAGTCTCTCTCGCTGGCTCCCTCGCTGTCTACCTCGCTGACTCCCTCATTTTCTCTCTCGCAGTCACTCTCGCAGTCTCTCTCGCTGTCTCCTACGTTGTCTCCTTCGTTGTTTCCCTCGCTGTCTCCCCCGAAGTCTCTCACGCAGTCACACTAGCTGTCTCCCTCGCTGTCTCCCTCGCAGTCTCCCTCGCAGTCTGCCTCGCTGTCTCTCTCGCAGTCTCTCTCGCAGTCTCCGTCGCTGTCTCCCTCGCAGTCTCTCTCGCTGTCTCCCTCGCTATCTCCCTCGCAGTCTCCCTCGCTGTCTCCCTTGCAGTCTCACACGCTGCCTCCCTCGCTGTCTATCTCGCAGTCTCTCTCACAGTCTCTCTCGCAGTCTCTCTCGCAGTCTCTCTCGCTGTCTCTCTCGCTGTCTCCCTCGCTGCCTCCCTCGCTGTCCCTCTCGCTGTCTCTCTCGCAGTCTCTCTCGCAGTCTATCTCGCTGTCTCTCTCGCATTCTCTCACGCTGTCTCCTTCGCTGTCTCCCTCGCTGTCTCCCTTGCAGTCTCTCTCGCAGTCTCACACGCTGCCTCCCTCGCTGTCTGTCTCGCAGTCTCTCTCGCTGTCTCTCACGCTGTCTCCCTCGCAGTCTCTCTCTTAGTCTCTCTCTTAGTCTCTCGCTGTCTTTCACTGTCTCTCTCGCTGTCACCCTCGCTGTCTCCCTCGCTGTCTCTCGCAGTCGCTCTCGCTGTCTCTCTTGCTCTCTCCCTCGCAGTCCCTCTCGCTGTCTCCCTCGCTGTGTCCCTCGATGACTCCCTCGTTGTCTCTCTCGCAGTCTCTCTCGCAGTCTCCGTCGCTGTCTACCTCGCAGTCTCTCTCGCTGTCTCCCTCGCTGTCTCCCTCGCAGTCTCTCTCGCAGTCTCTCTCACTGTCCTTCGCTGTCTCTCTCGCTGTCTCCCTTACTGTCTACCTTGCTGTCTCTAGCAGCCTCTCTCGCTGTCTCCTTCGCAGTCTCTCTCTTAGTCTCTCTCTTCGTCTTTCACTGTCTCTCTCGCTGTCACCATCGCTGTCTCCCTCGCTGTCTCTCGCAGTCGCTCTCGCTGTCTCTCTTGCTCTCTCCCTCGCAGTCCCTCTCACTGTCTCCCTCGTTGTCTATCTCGCAGTCTCTCTCGCTGTCTCCCTCGCTGTCTCCCACGCAGTCTCTCTCGCAGTCTCTCTCGCAGTCTCACCCGCTGTCGCCCTCGCTGTCTCACTCGATGTCTCTCTCGCATTCGCTCTCGCAGTCTCTCTCGCTGTCTGCGTTGCTGTCTCCCTCGCTCTCTCTCTCGCAGTCTCCCTCACTGTCTCCCTCGCTGTCTCTCTCGCAGTCCCTCACGCATTCTTTCGCTGTCTCTCTCACTGTCTATCTCGCAGTCCAAGACGCATTCTTTCGCTGTCTCTCTCGCTGTCTCTCTAGCTGTCTCTCTAGCTGTCTCCCTCGCTGTCTCTAGCAGTCTCTCTCGCAGTCTCCTTCGCAGTCTCCCTCGCAGTCTCCCTCGCTGTCTCTCTCGCTGTCTCCTTCGCTGTCTCCCTAGCTGTCACGCTCGCTGTCTCCCTCGCAGTCTCACACGCTGCCTCCCTCGCTGTCTCTCTCGCTGTCTCTCTCGCAGTCTCTCTCGCAGTCTCTCTCGCTGTCTCTCTCGCTGTCTCCCTCGCTGTCTCTCTTTCTGTCTCCCTCACTGTCTCACTTGCTGTCTCCCTCGCTGTCTCCCTCGCTGTCTCTATCACTGTCTCCCACGCAGTCTCTCTCGCAGTCCCTCTCGCAGTCACTCTCACAGTCACTCTCACTGTCTCCCTCGCTGTCTCCCTCGCTGTCACTCTCGCAGTCTCTCTTGCTCTGCCCCTCGCAGTCTCTCTCGCTGGTTCCCTCGCTGTCTACCTCGCTGACTTCCTCATTTTCTCTCTCGCAGTCTCTCTCGCTGTCTCCTTCGTTGTCTCCTTCGTTGTCTCCCTCGCTGTCTCCCCCGAAGTCTCTCTCGCAGTCAAACTAGCTGTCTCCATCGCTGTCTCCCTCGCAGTCTCCCTCGCAGTCTCCCTCGCTGTCTCTCTCGCAGTCTCTCTCGCAGTCTCCGTCGCTGTCTCCCTCGCAGTCTCTCTCGCTGTCTCCCTCGCTGTCTCCCTCGCAGTCTCTCTCGCAGTCTCACTCGATGTCTCTCTCACAGTCGCTCTCGCAGTCTCTCTCGCTGTCTGCGTTGCTGTCTCCCTTGCTGTCTCTCTCGCAGTCTCCCTCGCTGTCTCCCTCGCTGTCTCCCTCGCTGTCTCTCTCGCAGTCTCTCTCGCTGTCTCCCTCGCTGTCTCCCTCGCAGTCTCTCTCGCAGTCTCACTCGCTGTCGCACTCACTGTCTCTCTCGCTGTCTCCCTCGCTGTCTCCCTCGCTGCCTCTAGCAGTATCTCTCGGTGTCTCCCTCGCTGTCTCTCTCGCTGTCTCCTTCGCTGTCTCCCTTGCTGTCTCCCTCGCTTTCTCTCTCTCAGTCTCTTTCGCTCTCTCCCTTGCAGTCTCTCTCGCTGGCTCCCTCGCTGTCTCCTTCGCTGTCTCCCTCGCTGTCTCCCGAGCAGTCTCACACGCTGCCTCCCTCGCTGTCTCTCTCACAATCTCTCTCGCAGTCCCTCTCGCTGTCTCTCTCGCTGTCTCCCTCGCTGTCGCCCGCGCTGTCTCTCTCGCTGTCTCTTTCGCTGTCTCCCTCGCTGTCTCCCTCACTATCTCTCTCTCGGTGTCTCCCTCGCAGTCTCTCTCGCTGTCTCCCTCGCAGTCTCTCTCGCTGTCGCCCTCGCTGTTTCTCTCGCTGTCTCTGTAGCTGTCTCCCTCGCTTTCTCCCTCGCAGTCTCACACGCTGCCTCCCTCGCTGTCTATCTCGCAGTCTCTATCGCAGTCTCTCTCGCAGTCTCTCTCGCAGTCTCTCTCGGTGTCTCTCTCGCTGTCTCCCTCGCTGCCTCCCTCGCTGTCTCTCTCGCTGTCTCTCACGCAGTCTCTCTCGCAGTCTATCTCGCTGTCTCTCTCGCATTAGCTCTCGCTGTCTCTCTCGCTGTCTCCTTCGCTGTCTCCTTCGCTGTCTCCCTCGCTGTCTCCCTTGCAGTCTCTCTCGCAGTCTCACACGCTGCCTCCCTCGCTGTCTCTCTCGCAGTCTGTCTCGCAGTCTCTCTCGCTGTCTCTCACGCTGTCTCCCTCGCAGTCTCTCTCTTAGTCTGTCTCTTAGTCTCTCGCTGTCTTTCACTGTCTCTCTCGCTGTCACCCTCGCTGTCTCCCTCGCTGTCTCTCGCAGTCGCTCTCGCTGTCTCTCTTGCTCTCTCCCTCGCAGTCCCTCACGCTGTCTCCCTCGCTGTCTCCCTCGATGACTCCCTTGTTGTCTCTCTCGCAGTCTCTCTCGCAGTCTCCGTCGCTGTCTCCCTCGCAGTCTCTCTCGCTGTCTCCCTCGCTTTCTCTCTCGCAGCCTCCTTCGCTGTCTCCCTCGCTGTCTCCCTCGCAGTCTCACACGCTGCCTCCCTCGCTGTCTATCTCGCAGTCTCTCTCGCAGTCTCTCTCGCAGTCTCTCTCGCTGTCTCTCTCGCTGTCTCCCTCGCTGCCTCCCTCGCTGTCTCTCTCGCTGTCTCTCACGCAGTCTCTCTCGCAGTCTATCTCGCTGTCTCTCTTGCATTCTCTCTCGCTGTCTCTCTCGCTGTCTCCTTCGCTGTCTCCTTCGCTGTCTCCCTCGCTGTCTCCCTTGCAGTCTCTCTCGCAATCTCACACGCTGCCTCCCTCGCTGTCTCTCTCGCAGTCTGTCTCGCAGCCTCTCTCGCTGTCCCTCACGCTGTCTCCCTCGCAGTCTCTCTCTCAGTCTCTCTCTTAGTCTCTCGCTGTCTTTCACTGTCTCTCTCGCTGTCACCCTCGCTGTCTCCCTCGCTGTCTCTCGCAGTCGCTCTCGCTGTCTCTCTTGCTCTCTCCCTCGCAGTCCCTCACGCTGTCTCCCTCGCTGTCTCCCTCGATGACTCCCTTGTTGTCTCTCTCGCAGTCTCTCTCGCAGTCTCCGTCGCTGTCTCCCTCGCAGTCTCTCTCGCTGTCTCCCTCGCTGTCTCCCTCGCAGTCTCTCTCGCAGTCTCTCTCACTGTCCTTCGCTGTCTCTCTCGCTGTCTCCCTTACTGTCTCCCTTGCTGTCTCTAGCAGTCTCTCTCGCTGTCTCCTTCGCAGTCTCTCTCTTAGTCTCTCTCTTAGTCTCTCGCTGTCTTTCACTGTCTCTCTCGCTGTCACCATCGCTGTCGCCCTCGCTGTCTCTCGCAGTCACTCTCGCTGTCTCTCTTGCTCTCTCCCTCGCAGTCCCTCTCGCTGTCTCTCTCGCAGTCTCCCTCGCTGTCTCCCTCGCAGTCTCTCTCGCAGTCTCCGTCGCTGTCTACCTCGCAGTCTCTCTCGCTGTCTCCCTCGCTGTCTCCCTCGCTGTCTCTCTCGCAGTCCCTCACGCAGTCTTTCGCTGTCTCTCTCACTGTCTATCTCGCAGTCCAAGACGCATTCTTTCGCTGACTCTCTCGCTGTCTCTCTAGCTGTCTCTCTAGCTGTCTCCCTCGCTGTCTCTAGCAGTCTCCCTCGCAGTCTCCTTCGCAGTCTCCCTCGCAGTCTCCCTCGCTGTCTCTCTCGCTGTCTCCTTCGCTGTCTCCCTAGCTGTCACCCTCGCTGTCTCCCTCGCAGTCTCACGCGCTGCCTCCCTCGCTGTCTCTCTCGCAGTCTCTCTCGCAGTCACTCTCACAGTCATTCTCGCTGTCTCCCTCGCTGTCTCCCTCGCTGTCTCCCTCGCTGTCACTCTCGCAGTCTCTCTCACTCTGCCCCTCGCAGTCTCTCTCGCTGGCTCCCTCGCTGTCTACCTCGCTGACTCCATCATTTTCTCTCTCGCAGTCTCTCTCGCAGTCTCTCTCGCTGTCTCCTTCGTTGTCTCCTTCGTTGTCTCCCTCGCTGTCTCCCTCGAAGTCTCTCTCGCAGTCTCACTAGCTGTCTCATTCGCTGTCTCCCTCGCTGTCTCCCTCGCAGTCTCCCTCGCAGTCTCCCTCGCTGTCTCTATCGCAGTCTCTCTCGCAGTCTCCGTCGCTGTCTCCTTCGCAGTCTCTCTCGCTGTCTCCCTCGCTGTTTCCCTCGCAGTCTCTCTCGCAGTCTCACTCGATGTCTCTCTCACAGTCGCTCTCGCAGTCTCTCTCGCTGTCTGCGTTGCTGTCTCCCTTGCTGTCTCTCTCGCAGTCTCCCTCGCTGTCCCCCTCGCTGTCTCTCTCGCAGTCCCTCATGCAGTCTTTCGCAGTCTCTCTCGTTGTCTATCTCGCAGTCCAAGACGCATTCTTTCGCTGTCTCCCTCGCTGTCTCTCTCGCTGTCTCCCTCGCTGTCTCTAGAAGTCTCTCTCGCAGTCTCGCTCGCAGTCTCCCTCGCAGTCTCCCTCGCTGTCTCTCTCGCTGTCTCCTTCGCTGTCTCCCGAGCTGTCACCCTCGCTGTCTCCCTCGCAGTCTCACACGCTGGCTCCCTCGCTGTCTCTCTCGCTGTCTCTCTCGCAGTCTCTCTCGCAGTCTCTCTCGCTGTCTCTCTTTCTGTCTCCCTCACAGTCTCACTCGCTGTCTCCCACGCTGTCTATCTCTCTGTCTCCCTCACTGTCTCCCTCGCTGTCTCCCTCGCGGTCTAACTCGAGTCTCCCACGCTGTCTCCCTCGCTGTCTCCCTCGCAGTCTCCCTTACTGTCTCCCTCGCTGTCTACCTCGCTTTCTCCCTCACAGTCACTTTCACTGTCCCCCTCGCTGTCTCCCTCGCTGTCTCTCTCGCTGTCTCTTTCGCAGTCTCTCTCGCAGTCTCTCTCGCTGTCTCTCTTTCTGTCTCCTTCACAGTCTCACTCGCTGTCTCCCACGCTGTCTATCTCTCTGTCTCCCTCACTGTCTCCCTCGCTGTCTCCCTCGCGGTCTAACTCGAGTCTCCCTCGCTGTCTCCCTCGCTGTCTCCCTCGCAGTCTCCCTTACTGTCTCCCTCGCTGTCTACCTCGCTGTCTGCCTCTCTGTCACTCTCGCAGTCTCTCTCGCTCTCCCCCTCGCAGTTTCTCTCGCTGGCTCCCTCGCTGTCTACCTCGCTGACTCCCTCGTTTTCTCTGCCGCAGTCACTCTCACAGTCTCTCTCGCTGTCTCCTTCGTTGTCTCCTTCGTTGTCTCCTTCGTTGTCTCCCTCGCTGTCACCCTCGAAGTCTCTCTCGCAGTCTCACTAGCTGTCTCCCACGCTGTCTCCCTCGCTGTCTCCCTCGCAGTCTCCCTCGCAGTCTCCCTCGCTGTCTCCCCCGTGGTCTCCCTCGCTGTCTCCCTCGTGGTCTCCCTCGCTGTCTCCCTCGCTGTCTCTCTCGCAGTCTTTCTCGCTCTCTCCCTCTCTCCCTCGCAGTCTCTCTCGCTGTCTCCTTCGCCGTCTCACTCGCTGTCTCCCTCGAAGTCTATCTCGCGGTTTCACTCCCTGTCTCCCTCGCTGTCTCCCTCGTAGTCTCCCTCGCAGTTTCTCTCGCAGTCTCTCTCGCTGTCTCCCTCGCTGTCTCCCTCGCTGGATCCCTAGCAGTTTCCCTCGCTGTCTCTCTCGCAGTCTCTCTTGCAGTCTCTCTCGCAGTCTCTCTCGCTGTCTCTCTCGCTGTCTCTCTCGCTGTCTCCATCGCTGTCTCCCTCACTGTGTCCCTGGCAGTCTCTCTCGCAGTCTCACACGCTGCCTCCCTCGCTGTCTCTCTCGCAGTTTCTCACGCTGTCTCTATCGCAGTCTCTCTCGCTATCTCCCTCGCTGTCTCTCTCGCAGTCTCTCTCACAGTCTCCCGCGCTGTCTCTCTCGCTTTCTCCCTCGCTGTCGCCATCGCTGTCTCTCTTTCTGTCTCCCTCGCTGTCTCCCTCGCTGTCTCTCTCACTGTCTCTCTCGCTTTCTCGCGCTGTCTCTCTCGCTGTCTCCCTTGATGTCTCCCTCGCTGTCTCTCTCTTAGTCTCTCGCTGTCTTTCACTGTCTCTCTCGCTGTCACCCTCGCTGCCTCCCTCGCTGTCTCTCGCAGTCGCTCTCGCTGTCTCTCTCACTCTCTCCCTCGCAGTATCCCTCGCTGTATGCCTCGCTGTCTCCCTCGCTGACTCCCTCGATGACTTCCTCATTGTCTCTCTCGCAGTCTCCCTCGCAGTCTCCCTCGCTGTCTCCCTCGCAGTCTCTCTCGCAGTCTCACTCGCTGTCACCCGCGCTGTCACCCGCGCTGTCTCCCTCGCTGTCTCCCTCGCTGTCTCCCTCGCTGTCTCCCTCGCTGTCTCTCTCGCAGTCTCCCACGCAGTCTCTCTCGCAGTCCCTCTCGCAGTCACTCTCACAGTCACTCTCGCTGTCTCCCTCGCTGTCTCCCTCGCTGTCTCCCTCGCTGTCACTCTCGCAGTCTCTCTCGCTCTCTCCCTCGCAGTCTCTCTCGCTGTCTCCTTCGCCGTCTCACTCGCTGTCTCCCTTGAAGTCTCTCTCGCGGTTTCACTCCCTGTCTCCCTCGCTGTCTCCCTCGCAGTCTCTCTCGCAGTCTCTCTCGCTGTCTCCCTCGCTGTCTCCCTCGCTGGATCCCTAGCAGTTTCCCTCGCTGTCTCCGTCGCTGTCTCCCTCGCTGTCTCTATCACTGTCTCCCACGCAGTCTCTCTCGCAGTCCCTCTCGCAGTCACTCTCACAGTCACTCTCGCTGTCTCCCTCGCTGTCTCCCTCGCTGTCTCCCTCGCTGTCACTCTCGCAGTCTCTCTCGCTCTGCCCCTCGCAGTCTCTCTCGCTGGCTCCCTCGCTGTCTACCTCGCTGACTCCCTCATTTTCTCTCTCGCAGTCACTCTCGCAGTCTCTCTCGCTGTCTCCTTCGTTGTCTCCTTCGTTGTCTCCCTCGCTGTCTCCCCCGAAGTCTCTCTCGCAGTCTCACTAGCTGTCTCCCTCGCTGTCTCCCTCGCTGTTTCCCTCGCAGTCTCTCTCGCAGTCTCACTCGATGTCTCTCTCACAGTCGCTCTCGCAGTCTCTCTCGCTGTCTGCGTTGCTGTCTCCCTTGCTGTCTCTCTCGCAGTCTCCCTCGCTGTCCCCCTCGCTGTCTCTCTCGCAGTCCCTCATGCAGTCTTTCGCAGTCTCTCTCGCTGTCTATCTCGCAGTCCAAGACGCATTCTTTCGCTGTCTCCCTCGCTGTCTCTCTAGCTGTCTCCCTCGCTGTCTCTAGCAGTCTCTCTCGCAGTCTCGCTCGCAGTCTCCCTCGCAGTATCCCTCGCTGTCTCCCTCGCAGTCTCACACGCTGCCTCCCTCGCTGTCTCTCTCGCTGTCTCTCTCGCAGTCTCTCTCGCAGTCTCTCTCGCTGTCTCTCTTTCTGTCTCCCTCACAGTCTCACTCGCTGTCTCCCACGCTGTCTATCTCTCTGTCTCCCTCACTGTCTCCCTCGCTGTCTCGGTCGCTGTCTAACTCGAGTCTCCCACGCTGTCTCCCTCGCTGTCTCCCTCGCAGTCTCCCTTACTGTCTCCCTCGCTGTCTACCTCGCTGTCTCCCTCACAGTCACTCTCACTGTCCCCCTCGCTGTCTGCCTCGCTGTCACTCTCGCAGTCTCTCTCGCTCTCCCCCTCGCAGTCTCTCTCGCTGGCTCCCTCGCTGTCTACCTCGCTGACTCCCTCGTTTTCTCTGCCGCAGTCACTCTCACAGTCTCTCTCGCAGTCTCCTTCGTTGTCTCCTTCGTTGTCTCCTTCGTTGTCTCCCTCGCTGTCACCCTCGAAGTCTCTCTCGCAGTCTCACTAGCTGTCTCCCACGCTGTCTCCCTCGCTGTCTCCCTCGCAGTCTCCCTCGCAGTCTCCCTCGCTGTCTCCCCCGTGGTCTCCCTCGCTGTCTCCCTCGTGGTCTCCCTCGCTGTCTCCCTCGCTGTCTCTCTCGCAGTCTCTCTCGCTCTCTCGCTCTCTCCCTCGCAGTCTCTCTCGCTGTCTCCTTCGCCGTCTCACTCGCTGTCTCCCTCGAAGTCTCTCTCACGGTTTCACTCCCTGTCTCCCTCGCTGTCTCCCTCGTAGTCTCCCTCGCAGTTTCTCTCGCAGTCTCTCTCGCTGTCTCCCTCGCTGTCTCCCTCGCTGGATCCCTAGCAGTTTCCCTCGCTGTCTCTCTCGCAGTCTCTCTTGCAGTCTCTCTCGCAGTCTCTCTCGCTGTCTCTCTCGCAGTCCCTCATGCAGTCTTTCGCAGTCTCTCTCGCTGTCTATCTCGCAGTCCAAGACGCATTCTTTCGCTGTCTCCCTCGCTGTCTCTCTAGCTGTCTCACTCGCTGTCTCTAGCAGTCTCTCTCGCAGTCTCGCTCGCAGTCTCCCTCGCAGTCTCCCTCGCTGTCTCCCTCGCAGTCTCACACGCTGCCTCACTCGCTGTCTCTCTCGCTGTCTCTCTCGCAGTCTCTCTCGCAGTCTCTCTCGCAGTCTCTCTCGCTGTCTCTCTTTCTGTCTCCCTCACAGTCTCACTCGCTGTCTCCCACGCTGTCTATCTCTCTGTCTCCCTCACTGTCTCCCTCGCTGTCTCGGTCGCGGTCTAACTCGAGTCTCCCACGCTGTCTCCCTTGCTGTCTCCCTCGCAGTCTCCCTTACTGTCTCCCTCGCTGTCTACCTCGCTGTCTCCCTCACAGTCACTCTCACTGTCCCCCTCGCTGTCTGCCTCGCTGTCACTCTCGCAGTCTCTCTCGCTCTCCCCCTCGCAGTCTCTCTCGCTGGCTCCCTCGCTGTCTACCTCGCTGACTCCCTCGTTTTCTCTGCCGCAGTCACTCTCACAGTCTCTCTCGCTGTCTCCTTCGTTGTCTCCCTCGCTGTCTCCCTCGCTGTCTCTCTCGCAGTCTCTCTCGCTCTCTCGCTCTCTCCCTCGCAGTCTCTCTCGCTGTCTCCTTCGCCGTCTCACTCGCTGTCTCCCTCGAAGTCTCTCTCGCGGTTTCACTCCCTGTCTCCCTCGCTGTCTCCCTCGTAGTCTCCCTCGCAGTTTCTCTCGCAGTCTCTCTCGCTGTCTCCCTCGCTGTCTCCCTCGCTGGATCCCTAGCAGTTTTGCTCGCTGTCTCTCTCGCAGTCTCTCTTGCAGTCTCTCTCGCAGTCTCTCTCGCTGTCTCTCTCGCTGTCTCTCTCGCTGTCTCCATCGCTGTCTCCCTCACTGTGTCCCTGGCAGTCTCTCTCGCAGTCTCACACGCTGCCTCCCTCGCTGTCTCTCTCGCAGTTTCTCACGCTGTCTCCCTCGCAGTCTCTCTCGCTATCTACCTCGCTGTCTCTGTCGCAGTCTCTCTCGCAGTCTCTCTCACAGTCTCCCGCGCTGTCTCTCTCGCTTTCTCCCTCGCTGTCGCCATCGCTGTCTCTCTTTCTGTCTCCCTCGCTGTCTCCCTCGCTGTCTCTCTCACTGTCTCTCTCGCTTTCTCTCGCTGTCTCTCTCGCTGTCTCCCTTGCTGTCTCCCTCGCTGTCTCTCTCTTAGTCTCTCGCTGTCTTTCACTGTCTGCCTCGCTGTCACCCTCGCTGTCTCCCTCGCTGTCTCTCGCAGTCGCTCTCGCTGTCTCTCTCACTCTCTCCCTCGCAGTATCCCTCGCTGTCTGCCTCGCTGTCTCCCTCGCTGACTCCCTCGATGACTTCCTCATTGTCTCTCTCGCAGTCTCCCTCGCATTCTCCCTCGCTGTCTCCCTCGCAGTCTCTCTCGCAGTCTCACTCGCTGTCACCCGCGCTCTCACCCGGGCTGTCTCCCTCGCTGTCTCCCTCGCTGTCTCCCTCGCTGTCTCCCTCGCTGTCTCTCTCGCAGTCTCTCTCGCTGTCTCCCTCGCTGTCTCCCTCGCTGTCTCCCTCGCAGTCTCTTTCGCAGTCTCCCTCGCTGTCTCTCTCGTAGTCCCTCACGAAGTCTGTCGCTGTCTCACTCGCTGTCTCTCTCGCTGTCTCCCTCGCTGTCTCTAGCAGACTCTTTCGCAGTCTCTCTCGCAGTCTCTCTCGCAGTCTCTCTCACAGACTCTCTCGCTGTCTCCTTCGCTGTCTCCCTCGCTGTCTCCCTCGCTGTCTCCCTCGCTGCCTCCCTCGCAGTCTCTCTCGCTGTCTCCCTCGCTGATTCTGGTAGTCTCTTTCGCAGTCTCTCTCGCAGTCTCTCTCGCAGTCTCTCTCGCTGTCTCTCTCACTGTCTCTCTCGCTGTCTCCCTCATTGTCTCTCTCGCAGTCTCTATCGCTGTCTCCTTCGCTGTCCCACTTGCTGTCTCTCTCGCAGTCTCTCACACAGTCTCTCTCGCTGTCTCTCTCGCTGTCTCCTTCGCTGTCTCCCTCGCTGTCTCCCTCGCAGTCTCTCTCGCAGTCTCACACGATGCCTCCCTCGCTGTCTCTCTCGCTGTCTCTCTATCTGTCTCTCTCGCAGTCTCTCTCGCTGTCTCCCTCGCAGTCTCTCTCGCTGTCTCCCTCGCAGTCTCTCTGTCTGTCTCCCTCGCAGTCCTTCTCGCAGTCTCTCTCCTCGCTGTCTCTCTCGCTCTCCCCCTCGCAGTCTCTCTCGCTGGCTCCCTCGCTGTCTACCTCGCTGACTCCCTCGTTTTCTCTGCCGCAGTCACTCTCACAGTCTCTCTCGCTGTCTCCTTCGTTGTCTCCCTCGCTGTCTCCCTCGCTGTCTCTCTCGCAGTCTCTCTCGCTCTCTCGCTCTCTCCCTCGCAGTCTCTCTCGCTGTCTCCTTCGCCGTCTCACTCGCTGTCTCCCTCGAAGTCTCTCTCGCGGTTTCACTCCCTGTCTCCCTCGCTGTCTCCCTCGTAGTCTCCCTCGCAGTTTCTCTCGCAGTCTCTCTCGCTGTCTCCCTCGCTGTCTCCCTCGCTGGATCCCTAGCAGTTTTGCTCGCTGTCTCTCTCGCAGTCTCTCTTGCAGTCTCTCTCGCAGTCTCTCTCGCTGTCTCTCTCGCTGTCTCTCTCGCTGTCTCCATCGCTGTCTCCCTCACTGTGTCCCTGGCAGTCTCTCTCGCAGTCTCACACGCTGCCTCCCTCGCTGTCTCTCTCGCAGTTTCTCACGCTGTCTCCCTCGCAGTCTCTCTCGCTATCTACCTCGCTGTCTCTGTCGCAGTCTCTCTCGCAGTCTCTCTCACAGTCTCCCGCGCTGTCTCTCTCGCTTTCTCCCTCGCTGTCGCCATCGCTGTCTCTCTTTCTGTCTCCCTCGCTGTCTCCCTCGCTGTCTCTCTCACTGTCTCTCTCGCTTTCTCTCGCTGTCTCTCTCGCTGTCTCCCTTGCTGTCTCCCTCGCTGTCTCTCTCTTAGTCTCTCGCTGTCTTTCACTGTCTGCCTCGCTGTCACCCTCGCTGTCTCCCTCGCTGTCTCTCGCAGTCGCTCTCGCTGTCTCTCTCACTCTCTCCCTCGCAGTATCCCTCGCTGTCTGCCTCGCTGTCTCCCTCGCTGACTCCCTCGATGACTTCCTCATTGTCTCTCTCGCAGTCTCCCTCGCAGTCTCCCTCGCTGTCTCCCTCGCAGTCTCTCTCGCAGTCTCACTCGCTGTCACCCGCGCTCTCACCCGGGCTGTCTCCCTCGCTGTCTCCCTCGCTGTCTCCCTCGCTGTCTCCCTCGCTGTCTCTCTCGCAGTCTCTCTCGCTGTCTCCCTCGCTGTCTCCCTCGCTGTCTCCCTCGCAGTCTCTTTCGCAGTCTCCCTCGCTGTCTCTCTCGTAGTCCCTCACGATGTCTTTCGCTGTCTCACTCGCTGTCTCTCTCGCTGTCTCCCTCGCTGTCTCTAGCAGACTCTTTCGCAGTCTCTCTCGCAGTCTCTCTCGCAGTCTCTCTCACAGACTCTCTCGCTGTCTCCTTCGCTGTCTCCCTCGCTGTCTCCCTCGCTGTCTCCCTCGCTGCCTCCCTCGCAGTCTCTCTCGCTGTCTCCCTCGCTGATTCTGGTAGTCTCTTTCGCAGTCTCTCTCGCAGTCTCTCTCGCAGTCTCTCTCGCTGTCTCTCTCACTGTCTCTCTCGCTGTCTCCCTCATTGTCTCTCTCGCAGTCTCTATCGCTGTCTCCTTCGCTGTCCCACTTGCTGTCTCTCTCGCAGTCTCTCACACAGTCTCTCTCGCTGTCTCTCTCGCTGTCTCCTTCGCTGTCTCCCTCGCTGTCTCCCTCGCAGTCTCTCTCGCAGTCTCACACGATGCCTCCCTCGCTGTCTCTCTCGCTGTCTCTCTATCTGTCTCTCTCGCAGTCTCTCTCGCTGTCTCCCTCGCAGTCTCTCTCGCTGTCTCCCTCGCAGTCTCTCTGTCTGTCTCCCTCGCAGTCCTTCTCGCAGTCTCTCTCCTCGCTGTCTCTCTCGCTGTCTCCCTCGCAGTCTCTCTCGCTGTCTCTCTCGCAGACTCTCTCGTTGTTTCTTTCGCTGTCACCCTCGATGTCTCGCTCGCAACCTCTCTCGCATTCTCTCTCACCGTCTCTTTCGCAGCCTCTCTCACAGTCTCACTCACCGTCTCTCTCGCTGTCTCTCTCACCGTCTCTCTCGCAGCCTCTCTCGCAGTCTCACTCGCCGTCTCTCACGCAGCCTCTCTCTCAGTCTCTCTCACCGTCTCTTTCGCAGCCTCTCTCACAGTCTCACTCGCTGTCTCTCTCGCAGTCTCTCTCGCTGTCTCATTCGCTGTCTCCCTTGCTGTCTCTCTCGCAGTCTCTCACACAGTCTCTCTCGCTGTCTCCTTCGTTGTCTCCTTCGTTGTCTCCTTCGTTGTCTCCCTCGCTGTCACCCTCGAAGTCTCTCTCGCAGTCTCACTAGCTGTCTCCCACGCTGTCTCCCTCGCTGTCTCCCTCGCAGTCTCCCTCGCAGTCTCCCTCGCTGTCTCCCCCGTGGTCTCCCTCGCTGTCTCCCTCGTGGTCTCCCTCGCTGTCTCCCTCGCTGTCTCTCTCACAGTCTCTCTCGCTCTCTCCCTCGAAGTCTCTCTCGCGGTTTCACTCCCTGTCTCCCTCGCTGTCTCCCTCGTAGTCTCCCTCGCAGTTTCTCTCGCAGTCTCTCTCGCTGTCTCCCTCGCTGTCTCCCTCGCTGGATCCCTAGCAGTTTCCCTCGCTGTCTCTCTCGCAGTCTCTCTTGCAGTCTCTCTCGCAGTCTCTCTCGCTGTCTCTCTCGCTGTCTCTCTCGCTGTCTCCATCGCTGTCTCCCTCACTGTGTCCCTCGCAGTCTCTCTCGCAGTCTCACACGCTGCCTCCCTCGCTGTCTCTCTCGCAGTTTCTCACGCTGTCTCCCTCGCAGTCTCTCTCGCTATCTCCCTCGCTGTCTCTGTCGCAGTCTCTCTCGCAGTCTCTCTCACAGTCTCCCGCGCTGTCTCTCTCTTAGTCTCCCGCTGTCTTTCACTGTCTCTCTCGCTGTCACCCTCGCTGTCTCCCTCACTGTCTCTCGCAGTCGCTCTCGCTGTCTCTCTCACTCTCTCCCTCGCAGTATCCCTCGCTGTCTGCCTCGCTGTCTCCCTCGCTGACTCCCTCGATGACTTCCTCATTGTCTCTCTCGCAGTCTCCCTCGCAGTCTCCCTCGCTGTCTCCCTCGCAGTCTCTCTCGCAGTCTCACTCGCTGTCACCCGCGCTGTCACCCGCGCTGCCTCCCTCGCTGTCTCCCTCGCTGTCTCCCTCGCTGTCTCCCTCGCTGTCTCTCTCGCAGTCTCTCTCGCTGTCTCCCTCGCTGTCTCCCTCGCAGTCTCTTTCGCAGTCTCCCTCGCTGTCTCTCTCGCAGTCCCTCACGCAGTCTTTCGCTGTCTCTCTCGCTCTCTCTCTCGCAGTCCCTCACGAAGTCTTTCGCTGTGTGACTCGCTGTCTCTCTCGCTGTCTCCCTCGCTGTCTCTAGCAGACTCTTTCGCAGTCTCTCTCGCAGTCTCTCTCGCAGTCTCTCTCACAGACTCTCTCGCTGTCTCCTTCGCTGTCTCCCTCGCTGTCTCCCTCGCTGTCTCCCTCGCTGCCTCCCTCGCAGTCTCTCTCGCTGTCTCCCTCGCTGATTCTGGTAGTCTCTTTCGCAGTCTCTCTCGCAGTCTCTCTCGCAGTCTCTCTCGCAGTCTCTCTCACTGTCTCTCTCGCTGTCTCCCTCGTTGTCTCTCTCGCAGTCTCTATCGCTGTCTCCTTCGCTGTCCCACTTGCTGTCTCTCTCGCAGTCTCTGACACAGTCTCTCTCGCTGTCTCTCTCGCTGTCTCCTTCGCTGTCTCCCTCGCTGTCTCCCTCGCAGTCTCTCGCAGTCTCACACGATGCCTCCCTCGCTGTCTCTCTCGCTGTCTCTCTATCTGTCTCTCTCGCAGTCTCTCTCGCTGTCTCCCTCGCAGTCTCTCTCGCTGTCTCCCTCGCAGTCTCTCTGTCTGTCTCCCTCGCAGTCCTTCTCGCAGTCTCTCTCCTCGCTGTCTCTCTCGCTGTCTCCCTCGCAGTCTCTCTCGCTGTCTCTCCCACAGACTCTGTCGCTGTCTCACTCGCAGACTCTGTCGCTGTCTCTCTCGCAGACTCTGTCGCTTTCTCTCTCGCTGTCTATCTTGCAGACTCTCTCGCTGTCTCTCTCACTGTCTCTCTCTCAGACTCCCTCGCAGTCTCTCTCGCAGACTCTCTGGTTGTTTCTTTCGCTGTCACCCTCGATGTCTCGCTCGCAACCTCTCTCGCATTCTCTCTCACCGTCTCTTTCGCAGCCTCTCTCACAGTCTCACTCACCGTCTCTCTCGCTGTCTCTCTCACCGTCTCTCTCGCAGCCTCTCTCGCAGTCTCACTCGCCGTCTCTCACGCAGCCTCTCTCTCAGTCTCTCTCACCGTCTCTTTCGCAGCCTCTCTCACAGTCTCACTCGCTGTCTCTCTCGCAGTCTCTCTCGCTGTCTCATTCGCTGTCTCCCTTGCTGTCTCTCTCGCAGTCTCTCACACAGTCTCTCTCGCTGTCTCTCTCACTGTCTCCTTCGCTGTCTCCCTCGCTGACTCCCTCGCAGTCTCTCTCGCAGTCTCACACGCTGCCTCCCTCGCTGTCTCTCTCGCTGTCTCTCTCGCAGTCTCTCTCGCAGTCTCTCTCGCTGTCTCCCTCGCAGTCTCTCTCGCTGTCTCCCTCGCAGTCTCTCTCGCATTCTCTCTCGCTGTCTCTCTCGCTGTCTCCCTCGCATTCTCTCTCACTGTCTATCTTGCAGACTCTCTCGCTGTCTCTCACGCTGTCTCTCTCAGACTGCCTCACAGTCTCTCTCGCAGACTCTCTCGTTGTTTCTTTCGCTGTCTCCCTCGATGTCTCACTCGCAGCCTCTCTCGCAGTCTCTCTCACCGTCTCTTTCGCAGCCTCTCTCACAGTCTCACTCGCCGTCTCTCTCGCAGTCTCTCTCGCTGTCTCCCTCGCTGTCTCCCTCACTGTCTCTCTCGCTGTCTCTCTCGCAGTCTCTCTCGCAGTCTCTCTCGCATTCTCTCTCGCATTCTCTCTCGCAATGTCTCTCGCAGTCTCTCTCGCAGTCTCTCTCAATGTCTCTCTCGCTGTCTCCCTCGCTGTCACCCTCGCTGTCTCCCTCGCTGTCTCCCTCGCTGTCTCTCTCGCTGTCTCCCTCGCTGTCTGCCTCGCTGTCTCCCTCGCTGTCTCCCTCGCTGTTTCCGTCGCAGTCTCTCGCTGTCTCTCTCGCAGTCACCCTCGCTGTCTCCCTTGCAGTCTCTTTCGCAGTCTCACACGCTGCCTCCCTCGCTGTCTCTCTCGCAGTCTGTCTCGCAGTCTCTCTCGCTATCTCTCACGCTGTCTCCCTCGCAGTCTCTCTCTTAGTCTCTCTCTTAGTCTCTCGCTGTCTTTCACTGTCTCTCTCGCTGTCACCCTCGCTGTCTCCCTCGCTGTCTCTCGCAGTCGCTCTCGCTGTCTCTCTTGCTCTCTCCCTCGCAGTCCCTCACGCTGTCTCCCTCGCTGTCTCCCTCGATGACTCCCTTGTTGTCTCTCTCGCAGTCTCTCTCGCAGTCTCCGTCGCTGTCTCCCTCGCAGTCTCTCTCGCTGTCTCCCTCGCTGTCTCTCTCACAGTCTCTCTCGCAGTCTCTCTCACTGTCCTTCGCTGTCTCTCTCGCTGTCTCCCTTACTGTCTCCCTTGCTGTCTCTAGCAGTCTCTCTCGCTGTCTCCTTCGCAGTCTCTCTCTTAGTCTCTCTCTTAGTCTCTCGCTGTCTTTCACTGTCTCTCTCGCTGTCACCATCGCTGTCTCCCTCGCTGTCTCTCGCAGTCGCTCTCGCTGTCTCTCTTGCTCTCTCCCTCGCAGTCCCTCTCGCTGTCTCCCTCGCTGTCTCCCTCGATGACTCCCTCGTTGTCTCTCTCGCAGTCTCTCTCGCAGTCTCCGTCGCTGTCTCCCTCGCAGTCTCTCTCGCTGTCTCCCTCGCTGTCTCCCTCGCAGTCTCTCTCGCAGTCTCTCTCGCAGTCTCACTCGCTGTCGCCCTCGCTGTCTCCCTCGATGTCTCTCTCGCAGTCGCTCTTGCAGTCTCTCTCGCTGTCTGCGTTGCTGTCTCCCTCGCTGTCTCTCTCGCAATCTCCCTCACTGTCTCCCTCGCTGTCTCTCTCGCAGTCCCTCACGCAGTCTTTCGCTGTCTCTCTCACTGTCTATCTCGCAGTCCAAGACGCATTCTTTCGCTGAGTCTCTCGCTGTCTCCCTCGCAGTCTCTCTCGCATTCTCTCTCGCTGTCTCTCTCGCTGTCTCCCTCGCATTCTCTCTCACTGTCTATCTTGCAGTATCTCACGCTGTCACTCACGCTGTCTCTCTCAGACTGCCTCACAGTCTCTCTCGCAGACTCTCTCGTTGTTTCTTTCGCTGTCTCCCTCGATGTCTCTCTCGCAGCCTCTCTCGCAGTCTCTCTCACCGTCTCTTTCGCAGCCTCTCTCACAGTCTCACTCGCCGTCTCTCTCGCAGTCTCTCTCGCAGTCTCCCTCGCTGTCTCCCTCACTGTCTCTCTCGCTGTCTCTCTCGCAGTCTCTCTCGCAGTCTCTCTCGCATTCTCTCTCGCATTCTCTCTCGCAATGTCTCTCGCAGTCTCTCTCGCAGTCTCTCTCAATGTCTCTCTCGCTGTCTCCCTCGCTGTCACCCTCGCTGTCTCCCTCGCTGTCTCCCTCGCTGTCTCTCTCGCTGTCTCCCTCGCTGTCTGCCTCGCTGTCTCCCTCGCTGTCTCCCTCGCTGTTTCCGTCGCAGTCTCTCGCTGTCTCTCTCGCAGTCACCCTCGCTGTCTCCCTTGCAGTCTCTCTCGCAGTCTCACACGCTGCCTCCCTCGCTGTCTCTCTCGCAGTCTGTCTGGCAGTCTCTCTTGCTGTCTCTCACGCTGTCTCCCTCGCAGTCTCTCTCTTAGTCTCTCTCTTAGTCTCTCGCTGTCTTTCGCTGTCTCTCTCGCTGTCACCCTCGCTGTCTCCCTCGCTGTCTCTCGCAGTCGCTCTCGCTGTCTCTCTTGCTCTCTCCCTCGCAGTCCCTCACGCTGTCTCCCTCGCTGTCTCCCTCGATGACTCCCTTGTTGTTTCTCTCGCAGTCTCTCTCGCAGTCTCCGTCGCTGTCTCCCTCGCAGTCTCTCTCGCTGTCTCCCTCGCTGTCTCCCTCGCAGTCTCTCTCGCAGTCTCTCTCACTGTCCTTCGCTGTCTCTCTCGCTGTCTCCCTTACTGTCTCCCTTGCTGTCTCTAGCAGTCTCTCTCGCTGTCTCCTTCGCAGTCTCTCTCTTAGTCTCTCTCTTAGTCTCTCGCTGTCTTTCACTGTCTCTCTCGCTGTCACCATCGCTGTCTCCCTCGCTGTCTCTCGCAGTCGCTCTCGCTGTCTCTCTTGCTCTCTCCCTCGCAGTCCCTCTCGCTGTCTCCCTCGCTGTCTCCCTCGATGACTCCCTCGTTGTCTCTCTCGCAGTCTCTCTCGCAGTCTCCGTCGCTGTCTCCCTCGCAGTCTCTCTCGCAGTCTCTCTCGCAGTCTCACTCGCTGTCGCCCTCGCTGTCTCCCTCGATGTCTCTCTCGCAGTCGCTCTCGCAGTCTCTCTCGCTGTCTGCGTTGCTGTCTCCCTCGCTGTCTCTCTCGCATTCTCCCTCGCAGTCTCCCTCGCTGTCTCTCTCGCAGTCCCTCACGCAGTCTTTCGCTGTCTCTCTCACTGTCTATCTCGCAGTCCAAGACGCATTCTTTCGCTGACTCTCTCGATGTCTCTCTAGCTGTCTCTCTAGCTGTCTCCCTTGCTGTCTCTAGCAGTCTCTCTCGCAGTCTCCTTCGCAGTCTCCCTCGCAGTCTCCCTCGCTGTCTCTCTCGCTGTCTCCTTCGCTGTCTCCCTAGCTGTCACCCTCGCTGTCTCCCTCGCAGTCTCACGCGCTGCCTCCCTCGCTGTCCCTCTCGCAGTCTCTCTCGCAGTCTCTCTCGCAGTCTCTCTCGCAGTCTCTCTCGCAGTCTCACTCGATGTCGCCCTCGCTGTCTCCCTCGATGTCTCTCTCGCAGTCGCTCTCGCAGTCTCTCTCGCTGTCTGCGTTGCTGTCTCTCTCGCATTCTCCCTCGCTGTCTCCCTCGCTGTCTCTCTCGCAGTCCCTCACGCAGTCTTTCGCTGTCTCTCTCACTGTCTATCTCGCAGTCCAAGACGCATTCTTTCGCTGACTCTCTCGCTGTCTCCCTCGCAGTCTCTCTCACTGTCTATCTTGCAGACTCTCTCGCTGTCTCTCACGCTGTCTCTCTCAGACTGCCTCACAGTCTCTCTCGCAGACTCTCTCGTTGTTTCTTTCGCTGTCTCCCTCGATGTCTCTCTCGCAGCCTTTCTCGCAGTCTCTCTCACCGTCTCTTTCGCAGCCTCTCTCACAGTCTCACTCGCCGTATCTCTCGCAGTCTCTCTCGCTGTCTCCCTCGCTGTCTCCCTCACTGTCTCTCTCGCTGTCTCTCTCGCAGTCTCTCTCGCAGTCTCTCTCGCATTCTCTCTCGCATTCTCTCTCGCAATCTCTCACGCAGTCTCTCTCGCAGTCTCTCTCAATGTCTCTCTCGCTGTCTCCCTCGCTGTCACCCTCGCTGTCTCCCTCGCTGTCTCCCTCGCTGTCTCTCTCGCTGTCTCCCTCGCTGTCTGCCTCGCTGTCTCCCTCGCTGTCTCCCTCGCTGT
The DNA here is from genome assembly GCF_036365525.1 of Heterodontus francisci. NCBI lineage: Eukaryota > Metazoa > Chordata > Chondrichthyes > Heterodontiformes > Heterodontidae > Heterodontus > Heterodontus francisci. Next base: position 78,430 of record NW_027140411.1, on the reverse strand, counting down.
TTCCGTCGCAGTCTCTCGCTGTCTCTCTCGCAGTCACCCTCGCTGTCTCCCTTGCAGTCTCTCTCGCAGTCTCACACGCTGCCTCCCTCGCTGTCTCTCTCGCAGTCTGTCTCGCAGTCTCTCTCGCTGTCTCTCACGCTGTCTCCCTCGCAGTCTCTCTCTTAGTCTCTCTCTTAGTCTCTCGCTGTCTTTCACTGTCTCTCTCGCTGTCACCCTCGCTGTCTCCCTCGCTGTCTCTCGCAGTCGCTCTCGCTGTCTCTCTTGCTCTCTCCCTCGCAGTCCCTCACGCTGTCTCCCTCGCTGTCTCCCTCGATGACTCCCTTGTTGTCTCTCTCGCAGTCTCTCTCGCAGTCTCCGTCGCTGTCTCCCTCGCAGTCTCTCTCGCTGTCTCCCTCGCTGTCTCCCTCGCAGTCTCTCTCGCAGTCTCTCTCACTGTCCTTCGCTGTCTCTCTCGCTGTCTCCCTTACTGTCTCCCTTGCTGTCTCTAGCAGTCTCTCTCGCTGTCTCCTTCGCAGTCTCTCTCTTAGTCTCTCTCTTAGTCTCTCGCTGTCTTTCACTGTCTCTCTCGCTGTCACCATCGCTGTCTCCCTCGCTGTCTCTCGCAGTCGCTCTCGCTGTCTCTCTTGCTCTCTCCCTCGCAGTCCCTCTCGCTGTCTCCCTCGCTGTCTCCCTCGATGACTCCCTCGTTGTCTCTCTCGCAGTCTCTCTCGCAGTCTCCGTCGCTGTCTCCCTCGCAGTCTCTCTCGCTGTCTCCCTCGCTGTCTCCCTCGCAGTCTCTCTCGCAGTCTCTCTCGCAGTCTCACTCGCTGTCGCCCTCGCTGTCTCCCTCGATGTCTCTCTCGCAGTCGCTCTCGCAGTCTCTCTCGCTGTCTGCGTTGCTGTCTCCCTCGCTGTCTCTCTCGCATTCTCCCTCGCTGTCTCCCTCGCTGTCTCTCTCGCAGTCCCTCACGCAGTCTTTCGCTGTCTCTCTCACTGTCTATCTCGCAGTCCAAGACGCATTCTTTCGCTGACTCTCTCGCTGTCTCTCTAGCTGTCTCTCTAGCTGTCTCCCTCGCTGTCTCTAGCAGTCTCTCTCGCAGTCTCCTTCGCAGTCTCCCTCGCAGTCTCCCTCACTGTCTCTCTCGCTGTCTCCTTCGCTGTCTCCCTAGCTGTCACCCTCGCTGTCTCCCTCGCAGTCTCACGCGCTGCCTCCCTCGCTGTCTCTCTCGCAGTCTCTCACGCAGTCTCTCACGCAGTCTCCCTCGCTGTCTCCCTCGCAGTCTCTCTCGCTGTCTCTCTTTCTGTCTCCCTCACTGTCTCACTCGCCGTCTCCCTCGCTGTCTCCCTCGCTGTCTCCCTCGCTGTCTCTATCACTGTCTCCCACGCAGTCTCTCTCGCAGTCCCTCTCGCAGTCACTCTCACAGTCACTCTCGCTGTCTCCCTCGCTGTCTCCCTCGCTGTCTCCCTCGCTGTCACTCTCGCAGTCTCTCTCGCTCTGCCCCTCGCAGTCTCTCTCGCTGGCTTCTTCGATGTCTACCTCGCTGACTCCCTCATTTTCTCTCTCGCAGTCTCTCTCGCTGTCTCCTTCGTTGTCTCCTTCGTTGTCTCCCTCGCTGTCTCCCTCGAAGTCTCTCTCGCAGTCTCACTAGCTGTCTCCCTCGCTGTCTCCCTCGCTGTCTCCCTCGCAGTCTCCCTCGCAGTCTCCCTCGCTGTCTCTCTCGCAGTCTCTCTCGCAGTCTCCGTCGCTGTCTCCCTCGCAGTCTCTCTCGCTGTCTCCCTCGCTGTTTCCCTCGCAGTCTCTCTCGCAGTCTCACTCGATGTCTCTCTCACAGTCGCTCTCGCAGTCTCTCTCGCTGTCTGCGTTGCTGTCTCCCTTGCTGTCTCTCTCGCAGTCTCCCTCGCTGTCTCCCTCGCTGTCTCTCTCGCAGTCCCTCATGCAGTCTTTCGCAGTCTCTCTCGCTGTCTATCTCGCAGTCCAAGACGCATTCTGTCGCTGTCTCCCTCGCTGTCTCTCTAGCTGTCTCCCTCGCTGTCTCTAGCAGTCTCTCTCGCAGTCTCGCTCGCAGTCTCCCTCGCAGTCTCCCTCGCTGTCTCTCTCGCTGTCTCCTTCGCTGTCTCCCGAGCTGTCACCCTCGCTGTCTCCCTCGCAGTCTCACACGCTGCCTCCCTCGCTGTCTCTCTCGCTGTCTCTTTCGCAGTCTCTCTCGCAGTCTCTCTCGCTGTCTCTCTTTCTGTCTCCTTCACAGTCTCACTCGCTGTCTCCCACGCTGTCTATCTCTCTGTCTCCCTCACTGTCTCCCTCGCTGTCTCCCTCGCGGTCTAACTCGAGTCTCCCTCGCTGTCTCCCTCGCTGTCTCCCTCGCAGTCTCCCTTACTGTCTCCCTCGCTGTCTACCTCGCTGTCTGCCTCTCTGTCACTCTCGCAGTCTCTCTCGCTCTCCCCCTCGCAGTTTCTCTCGCTGGCTCCCTCGCTGTCTACCTCGCTGACTCCCTCGTTTTCTCTGCCGCAGTCACTCTCACAGTCTCTCTCGCTGTCTCCTTCGTTGTCTCCTTCGTTGTCTCCTTCATTGTCTCCCTCGCTGTCACCCTCGAAGTCTCTCTCGCAGTCTCACTAGCTGTCTCCCACGCTGTCTCCCTCGCTGTCTCCCTCGCAGTCTCCCTCGCAGTCTCCCTCGCTGTCTCCCCCGTGGTCTCCCTCGCTGTCTCCCTCGTGGTCTCCCTCGCTGTCTCCCTCGCTGTCTCTCTCGCAGTCTTTCTCGCTCTCTCCCTCTCTCCCTCGCAGTCTCTCTCGCTGTCTCCTTCGCCGTCTCACTCGCTGTCTCCCTCGAAGTCTATCTCGCGGTTTCACTCCCTGTCTCCCTCGCTGTCTCCCTCGTAGTCTCCCTCGCAGTTTCTCTCGCAGTCTCTCTCGCTGTCTCCCTCGCTGTCTCCCTCGCTGGATCCCTAGCAGTTTCCCTCGCTGTCTCTCTCGCAGTCTCTCTTGCAGTCTCTCTCGCAGTCTCTCTCGCTGTCTGCGTTGCTGTCTCCCTTGCTGTCTCTCTCGCAGTCTCCCTCGCTGTCTCCCTCGCTGTCTCTCTCGCAGTCCCTCATGCAGTCTTTCGCAGTCTCTCTCGCTGTCTATCTCGCAGTCCAAGACGCATTCTGTCGCTGTCTCCCTCGCTGTCTCTCTAGCTGTCTCCCTCGCTGTCTCTAGCAGTCTCTCTCGCAGTCTCGCTCGCAGTCTCCCTCGCAGTCTCCCTCGCTGTCTCTCTCGCTGTCTCCTTCGCTGTCTCCCGAGCTGTCACCCTCGCTGTCTCCCTCGCAGTCTCACACGCTGCCTCCCTCGCTGTCTCTCTCGCTGTCTCTTTCGCAGTCTCTCTCGCAGTCTCTCTCGCTGTCTCTCTTTCTGTCTCCTTCACAGTCTCACTCGCTGTCTCCCACGCTGTCTATCTCTCTGTCTCCCTCACTGTCTCCCTCGCTGTCTCCCTCGCGGTCTAACTCGAGTCTCCCTCGCTGTCTCCCTCGCTGTCTCCCTCGCAGTCTCCCTTACTGTCTCCCTCGCTGTCTACCTCGCTGTCTGCCTCTCTGTCACTCTCGCAGTCTCTCTCGCTCTCCCCCTCGCAGTTTCTCTCGCTGGCTCCCTCGCTGTCTACCTCGCTGACTCCCTCGTTTTCTCTGCCGCAGTCACTCTCACAGTCTCTCTCGCTGTCTCCTTCGTTGTCTCCTTCGTTGTCTCCTTCATTGTCTCCCTCGCTGTCACCCTCGAAGTCTCTCTCGCAGTCTCACTAGCTGTCTCCCACGCTGTCTCCCTCGCTGTCTCCCTCGCAGTCTCCCTCGCAGTCTCCCTCGCTGTCTCCCCCGTGGTCTCCCTCGCTGTCTCCCTCGTGGTCTCCCTCGCTGTCTCCCTCGCTGTCTCTCTCGCAGTCTTTCTCGCTCTCTCCCTCTCTCCCTCGCAGTCTCTCTCGCTGTCTCCTTCGCCGTCTCACTCGCTGTCTCCCTCGAAGTCTATCTCGCGGTTTCACTCCCTGTCTCCCTCGCTGTCTCCCTCGTAGTCTCCCTCGCAGTTTCTCTCGCAGTCTCTCTCGCTGTCTCCCTCGCTGTCTCCCTCGCTGGATCCCTAGCAGTTTCCCTCGCTGTCTCTCTCGCAGTCTCTCTTGCAGTCTCTCTCGCAGTCTCTCTCGCTGTCTCTCTCGCTGTCTCTCTCGCTGTCTCCATCGCTGTCTCCCTCACTGTGTCCCTCGCAGTCTCTCTCGCAGTCTCACACGCTGCCTCCCTCGCTGTCTCTCTCGCTGTTTCTCACGCTGTCTCCCTCGCAGTCTCTCTCGCTATCTCCCTCGCTGTCTCTGTCGCAGTCTCTCTCGCATTCTCTCTCACAGTCTCCCGCGCTGTCTCTCTCGCTTTCTCCCTCGCTGTCGCCATCGCTGTCTCTCTTTCTGTCTCCCTCGCTGTCTCCCTCGCTGTCTCTCTCACTGTCTCTCTCGCTTTCTCTCGCTGTCTCTCTCGCTGTCTCCCTTGCTGTCTCCCTCGCTGTCTCTCTCTTAGTCTCTCGCTGTCTTTCACTGTCTCTCTCGCTGTCACCCTCGCTGTCTCCCTCGCTGTCTCTCGCAGTCGCTCTCGCTGTCTCTCTCACTCTCTCCCTCGCAGTATCCCTCGCTGTCTCCCTCGCTGTCTCCCTCGCTGAGTCCCTCGATGACTTCCTCATTGTCTCTCTCGCAGTCTCCCTCGCAGTCTCCCTCGCTGTCTCCCTCGCAGTCTCTCTCGCAGTCTCACTCGCTGTCACCCGCGCTGTCACCCGCGCTGTCTCCCTGGCTGTCTCCCTCGCTGTCTCCCTCGCTGTCTCCCTCGCTGTCTCCCTCGCAGTCTCTCTCGCAGTCTCCCTCGCAGTCTCCCTCGCTGTCTCCCTCGCAGTCTCTCTCGCAGTCTCACTCGCTGTCACCCGCGCTGTCACCCGCGCTGTCTCTCTCGCAGTCTCTCTCGCTGTCTCCCTCGCTGTCTCCCTCGCTGTCTCCCTCGCAGTCTCTTTCGCAGTCTCCCTCGCTGTCTCTCTCGCAGTCCCTCACGCAGTCTTTCGCTGTCTCTCTCGCTCCCTCTCTCGCAGACCCTCATGAAGTCTTTCGCTATCTCACTCGCTGTCTCTCTCGCTGTCTCCCTCGCTGTCTCTAGCAGACACTTTCGCAGTCTCTCTCGCAGTCTTTCTCGCAGTCTCTCTCACAGACTCTCTCGCTGTCTCCTTCGCTGTCTCCCTCGCTGTCTCCCTCGCTGTCTCCCTCGCTGCCTCCCTCGCAGTCTCTCTCGCTGTCTCCCTCGCTGATTCTGGTAGTCTCTTTCGCAGTCTCTCTCGCAGTCTCTCTCGCAGTCTCTCTCGCAGTCTCTCTCACTGTCTCTCTCGCTGTCTCCCTCGTTGTCTCTCTCGCAGTCTCTATCGCTGTCTCCTTCGCTGTCCCACTTGCTGTCTCTCTCGCAGTCTCTCACACAGTCTCTCTCGCTGTCTCTCTCGCTGTCTCCTTCGCTGTCTCCCTCGCTGTCTCCCTCGCAGTCTCTCTCGCAGTCTCACACGATGCCTCCCTCGCTGTCTCTCTCGCTGTCTCTCTATCTGTCTCTCTCGCAGTCTCTCTCGCTGTCTCCCTCGCAGTCTCTCTCGCTGTCTCCCTCGCAGTCTCTCTGTCTGTCTCCCTCGCAGTCCTTCTCGCAGTCTCTCTCCTCGCTGTCTCTCTCGCTGTCTCCCTCGCAGTCTCTCTCGCTGTCTCTCCCGCAGACTCTGTCGCTGTCTCTCTCGCAGACTCTGTCGCTGTCTCTCTCGCTGTCTATCTTGCAGACTCTCTCGCTGTCTCTCTCACTGTCTCTCTCTCAGACTCCCTCGCAGTCTCTCTCGCAGACTCTCTCGTTGTTTCTTTCGCTGTCACCCTCGATATCTCGCTCGCAACCTCTCTGTCTGTCTCCCTCGCAGACCTTCTCGCAGTCTCTCTCCTCGCTGTCTCTCTCGCTGTCTCCCTCGCAGTCTCTCTCGCTGTCTCTCCCGCAGACTCTGTCGCTGTCTCACTCGCAGACTCTGTCGCTGTCTCTCTCGCAGACTCTGTCGCTGTCTCTCTCACCGTCTCTTTCGCAGCCTCTCTCACAGTCTCACTCGCCGTCTCTCACGCAGCCTCTCTCTCAGTCTCTCTCACCGTCTCTTTCGCAGCCTCTCTCACAGTCTCACTCGCTGTCTCTCTCGCAGTCTCTCTCGCTGTCTCATTTGCTGTCTCCCTTGCTGTCTCTCTCGCAGTCTCTCACACAGTCTCTCTCGCTGTCTCTCTCACTGTCTCCTTCGCTGTCTCCCTCGCTGACTCCCTTGCAGTCTCTCTCGCAGTCTCACACGCTGCCTCCCTCGCTGTCTCTCTCGCTGTCTCTCTCGCAGTCTCTCTCGCAGTCTCTCTGTCTGTCTCCCTCGCAGTCTCTCTCGCATTCTCTCTCGCTGTCTCTCTCGCTGTCTCCCTCGCATTCTGTCTCACTGTCTATCTTGCAGACTCTCTCGCTGTCTCTCACGCTGTCTCTCGCAGACTGCCTCACAGTCTCTCTCATAGACTCTCTCGTTGTTTCTTTCGCTGTCTCCCTCGATGTCTCTCTCGCAGCCTCTCTCGCAGTCTCTCTCACCGTCTCTTTCGCAGCCTCTCTCACAGTCTCACTCGCCGTCTCTCTCGCAGTCTCTCTCGCTGTCTCCCTCGCTGTCTCCCTCACTGTCTCTCTCGCTGTCTCTCTCGCAGTCTCTCTCGCAGTCTCTCTCGCATTCTCTCTCGCATTCTCTCTCGCAATCTCTCTCGCAGTCTCTCTCGCAGTCTCTCTCAATGTCTCTCTCGCTGTCTCCCTCGCTGTCACCCTCGCTGTCTCCCTCGCTGTCTCCCTCGCTGTCTCTCTCGCTGTCTCCCTCGCTGTCTGCCTCGCTGTCTCCCTCGCTGTTTCCGTCGCAGTCTCTCGCTGTCTCTCTCGCAGTCACCCTCGCTGTCTCCCTCGCAGTCTCTTTCGCAGTCTCCCTCGCTGTCTCTCTCGCAGTCCCTCACGCAGTCTTTCGCTGTCTCTCTCGCTCCCTCTCTCGCAGACCCTCATGAAGTCTTTCGCTGTCTCACTCGCTGTCTCTCTCGCTGTCTCCCTCGCTGTCTCTAGCAGACACTTTCGCAGTCTCTCTCGCAGTCTTTCTCGCAGTCTCTCTCACAGACTCTCTCGCTGTCTCCTTCGCTGTCTCCCTCGCTGTCTCCCTCGCTGTCTCCCTCGCTGCCTCCCTCGCAGTCTCTCTCGCTGTCTCCCTCGCTGATTCTGGTAGTCTCTTTCGCAGTCTCTCTCGCAGTCTCTCTCGCAGTCTCTCTCGCAGTCTCTCTCACTGTCTCTCTCGCTGTCTCCCTCGTTGTCTCTCTCGCAGTCTCTATCGCTGTCTCCTTCGCTGTCCCACTTGCTGTCTCTCTCGCAGTCTCTCACACAGTCTCTCTCGCTGTCTCTCTCGCTGTCTCCTTCGCTGTCTCCCTCGCTGTCTCCCTCGCAGTCTCTCTCGCAGTCTCACACGATGCCTCCCTCGCTGTCTCTCTCGCTGTCTCTCTATCTGTCTCTCTCGCAGTCTCTCTCGCTGTCTCCCTCGCAGTCTCTCTCGCTGTCTCCCTCGCAGTCTCTCTGTCTGTCTCCCTCGCAGTCCTTCTCGCAGTCTCTCTCCTCGCTGTCTCTCTCGCTGTCTCCCTCGCAGTCTCTCTCGCTGTCTCTCCCGCAGACTCTGTCGCTGTCTCTCTCGCAGTCTCTGTCGCTGTCTCTCTCGCTGACTATCTTGCAGACTCTCTCGCTGTCTCTCTCACTGTCTCTCTCTCAGACTCCCTCGCAGTCTCTCTAGCAGACTCTCTCGTTGTTTCTTTCGCTGTCACCCTCGATATCTCGCTCGCAACCTCTCTGTCTGTCTCCCTCGCAGACCTTCTCGCAGTCTCTCTCCTCGCTGTCTCTCTCCTCGCTGTCTCTGTCGCTGTCTCACTCGCAGACTCTGTCGCTGTCTCTCTCGCAGACTCTGTCGCTGTCTCTCTCACCGTCTCTTTCGCAGCCTCTCTCACAGTCTCACTCGCCGTCTCTCACGCAGCCTCTCTCTCAGTCTCTCTCACCGTCTCTTTCGCAGCCTCTCTCACAGTCTCACTCGCTGTCTCTCTCGCAGTCTCTCTCGCTGTCTCATTCGCTGTCTCCCTTGCTGTCTCTCTTGCAGTCTCTCACACAGTCTCTCTCGCTGTCTCTCTCACTGTCTCCTTCGCTGTCTCCCTCGCTGACTCCCTTGCAGTCTCTCTCGCAGTCTCACACGCTGCCTCCCTCGCTGTCTCTCTCGCTGTCTCTCTCGCAGTCTCTCTCGCAGTCTCTCTGTCTGTCTCCCTCGCAGTCTCTCTCGCATTCTCTCTCGCTGTCTCTCTCGCTGTCTCCCTCGCATTCTCTCTCACTGTCTATCTTGCAGACTCTCTCGCTGTGTCTCACGCTGTATCTCGCAGACTGCCTCACAGTCTCTCTCATAGACTCTCTCGTTGTTTCTTTCGCTGTCTCCCTCGATGTCTCTCTCGCAGCCTCTCTCGCAGTCTCTCTCACCGTCTCTTTCGCAGCCTCTCTCACAGTCTCACTCGCCGTCTCTCACGCAGCCTCTCTCTCAGTCTCTCTCACCGTCTCTTTCGCAGCCTCTCTCACAGTCTCACTCGCTGTCTCTCTCGCAGTCTCTCTCGCTGTCTCATTCGCTGTCTCCCTTGCTGTCTCTCTCGCAGTCTCTCACACAGTCTCTCTCGCTGTCTCTCTCACTGTCTCCTTCGCTGTCTCCCTCGCTGACTCCCTTGCAGTCTCTCTCGCAGTCTCACACGCTGCCTCCCTCGCTGTCTCTCTCGCTGTCTCTCTCGCAGTCTCTCTCGCAGTCTCTCTGTCTGTCTCCCTCGCAGTCTCTCTCGCATTCTCTCTCGCTGTCTCTCTCGCTGTCTCCCTCGCATTCTGTCTCACTGTCTATCTTGCAGACTCTCTCGCTGTCTCTCACGCTGTCTCTCGCAGACTGCCTCACAGTCTCTCTCATAGACTCTCTCGTTGTTTCTTTCGCTGTCTCCCTCGATGTCTCTCTCGCAGCCTCTCTCGCAGTCTCTCTCACCGTCTCTTTCGCAGCCTCTCTCACAGTCTCACTCGCCGTCTCTCTCGCAGTCTCTCTCGCTGTCTCCCTCGCTGTCTCCCTCACTGTCTCTCTCGCTGTCTCTCTCGCAGTCTCTCTCGCAGTCTCTCTCGCATTCTCTCTCGCATTCTCTCTCGCAATCTCTCTCGCAGTCTCTCTCGCAGTCTCTCTCAATGTCTCTCTCGCTGTCTCCCTCGCTGTCACCCTCGCTGTCTCCCTCGCTGTCTCCCTCGCTGTCTCTCTCGCTGTCTCCCTCGCTGTCTGCCTCGCTGTCTCCCTCGCTGTTTCCGTCGCAGTCTCTCGCTGTCTCTCTCGCAGTCACCCTCGCTGTCTCCCTCGCAGTCTCTTTCGCAGTCTCCCTCGCTGTCTCTCTCGCAGTCCCTCACGCAGTCTTTCGCTGTCTCTCTCGCTCCCTCTCTCGCAGACCCTCATGAAGTCTTTCGCTGTCTCACTCGCTGTCTCTCTCGCTGTCTCCCTCGCTGTCTCTAGCAGACACTTTCGCAGTCTCTCTCGCAGTCTTTCTCGCAGTCTCTCTCACAGACTCTCTCGCTGTCTCCTTCGCTGTCTCCCTCGCTGTCTCCCTCGCTGTCTCCCTCGCTGCCTCCCTCGCAGTCTCTCTCGCTGTCTCCCTCGCTGATTCTGGTAGTCTCTTTCGCAGTCTCTCTCGCAGTCTCTCTCGCAGTCTCTCTCGCAGTCTCTCTCACTGTCTCTCTCGCTGTCTCCCTCGTTGTCTCTCTCGCAGTCTCTATCGCTGTCTCCTTCGCTGTCCCACTTGCTGTCTCTCTCGCAGTCTCTCACACAGTCTCTCTCGCTGTCTCTCTCGCTGTCTCCTTCGCTGTCTCCCTCGCTGTCTCCCTCGCAGTCTCTCTCGCAGTCTCACACGATGCCTCCCTCGCTGTCTCTCTCGCTGTCTCTCTATCTGTCTCTCTCGCAGTCTCTCTCGCTGTCTCCCTCGCAGTCTCTCTCGCTGTCTCCCTCGCAGTCTCTCTGTCTGTCTCCCTCGCAGTCCTTCTCGCAGTCTCTCTCCTCGCTGTCTCTCTCGCTGTCTCCCTCGCAGTCTCTCTCGCTGTCTCTCCCGCAGACTCTGTCGCTGTCTCTCTCGCAGTCTCTGTCGCTGTCTCTCTCGCTGTCTATCTTGCAGACTCTCTCGCTGTCTCTCTCACTGTCTCTCTCTCAGACTCCCTCGCAGTCTCTCTAGCAGACTGTCTCGTTGTTTCTTTCGCTGTCACCCTCGATATCTCGCTCGCAACCTCTCTGTCTGTCTCCCTCGCAGAGCTTCTCGCAGTCTCTCTCCTCGCTGTCTCTCTCCTCGCTGTCTCTCTCGCTGTCTCCCTCGCAGTCTCTCTCGCTGTCTCTCCCGCAGACTCTGTCGCTGTCTCACTCGCAGACTCTGTCGCTGTCTCTCTCGCAGACTCTGTCGCTGTCTCTCTCACCGTCTCTCTCGCAGCCTCTCTCACAGTCTCACTCGCCGTCTCTCACGCAGCCTCTCTCTCAGTCTCTCTCACCGTCTCTTTCGCAGCCTCTCTCACAGTCTCACTCGCTGTCTCTCTCGCAGTCTCTCTCGCTGTCTCATTCGCTGTCTCCCTTGCTGTCTCTCTTGCAGTCTCTCACACAGTCTCTCTCGCTGTCTCTCTCACTGTCTCCTTCGCTGTCTCCCTCGCTGACTCCCTTGCAGTCTCTCTCGCAGTCTCACACGCTGCCTCCCTCGCTGTCTCTCTCGCTGTCTCTCTCGCAGTCTCTCTCGCAGTCTCTCTGTCTGTCTCCCTCGCAGTCTCTCTCGCATTCTCTCTCGCTGTCTCTCTCGCTGTCTCCCTCGCATTCTCTCTCACTGTCTATCTTGCAGACTCTCTCGCTGTGTCTCACGCTGTATCTCGCAGACTGCCTCACAGTCTCTCTCATAGACTCTCTCGTTGTTTCTTTCGCTGTCTCCCTCGATGTCTCTCTCGCAGCCTCTCTCGCAGTCTCTCTCACCGTCTCTTTCGCAGCCTCTCTCACAGTCTCACTCGCCGTCTCTCTCGCAGTCTCTCTCGCTGTCTCCCTCGCTGTCTCCCTCACTGTCTCTCTCGCTGTCTCTCTCGCAGTCTCTCTCGCAGTCTCTCTCGCATTCTCTCTCGCATTGTCTCTCGCAATCTCTCTCGCAGTCTCTCTCGCAGTCTCTCTCAATGTCTCTCTCGCTGTCTCCCTCGCTGTCACCCTCGCTGTCTCCCTCGCTGTCTCCCTCGCTGTCTCTCTCGCTGTCTCCCTCGCTGTCTGCCTCGCTGTCTCCCTCGCTGTTTCCGTCGCAGTCTCTCGCTGTCTCTCTCGCAGTCACCCTCGCTGTCTCCCTTGCAGTCTCTCTCGCAGTCTCACACGCTGCCTCCCTCGCTGTCTCTCTCGCAGTCTGTCTCGCAGTCTCTCTCGCTGTCTCTCACGCTTTCTCCCTCGCAGTCTCTCTCTTAGTCTCTCTCTTAGTCTCTCGCTGTCTTTCACTGTCTGTCTCGCTGTCGCCCTCGCTGTCTCCCTCGCTGTCTCTCGCAGTCGCTCTCGCTGTCTCTCTTGCTCTCTCCCTCGCTGTCACCCTCGCTGTCTCCTTCGCTGTCTCCCTCGCTGTCTCGCAGTGTCTCTCGCAGTCTCTCTCGCAGACTCTCTCGCAGACTCTCTCGCAGTCTCTCTCGCAGTCTCTCTCGTGGTCTCCCTCACTGTCTCCCTCCCTGTCTCTATCGCCGTCTCTCTCGCAGTCTCTCTCACCGTCTCTCTTGCAGCCTCTCTGGCAGTCTCACTCGCCGTCTCTCTCGCAGTCTCTCTCGCTGTCTCCCTCGCTGTCTCCCTCACTGTCTCTCTCGCTGTCTCTCTAGCAGTCTCTCTCGCAGTCTCTCTCGCATTCTCTCTCGCATTCTCTCTCGCAATCTCTCTCGATGTCTCCATCGCAGTCTCTCTAGCTGTCTCTCTCGCTGTCTCCCTCGCTGTCACCCTCGCTGTCTCCCTCGCTGTCTCCCTCGCTGTCTCTCTCGCTGTCTCCCTCGCTGTCTGCCTCGCTGTCTCCCTCGCTGTCCCCCTAGCTGTTTCCGTCGCAGTCTCTCGCTGTCTCTCTCGCAGTCACCCTCGCTGTCTCCCTTGCAGTCTCTCTCGCAGTCTCACACGCTGCCTCCCTCGCTGTCTCTCTCGCAGTCTGTCTCGCAGTCTCTCTCGCTGTCTCTCACGCTTTCTCCCTCGCAGTCTCTCTCTTAGTCTCTCTCTTAGTCTCTCGCTGTCTTTCACTGTCTGTCTCGCTGTCGCCCTCGCTGTCTCCCTCGCTGTCTCTCGCAGTCGCTCTCGCTGTCTCTCTTGCTCTCTCCCTCGCTGTCACCCTCGCTGTCTCCTTCGCTGTCTCCCTCGCTGTCTCGCAGTGTCTCTCGCAGTCTCTCTCGCAGACTCTCTCGCAGACTCTCTCGCAGTCTCTCTCGCAGTCTCTCTCGTGGTCTCCCTCACTGTCTCCCTCCCTGTCTCTATCGCCGTCTCTCTCGCAGTCTCTCTCACCGTCTCTCTTGCAGCCTCTCTGGCAGTCTCACTCGCCGTCTCTTTCGCAGTCTCTCTCGCTGTCTCCCTCGCTGTCTCCCTCACTGTCTCTCTCGCTGTCTCTCTAGCAGTCTCTCTCGCAGTCTCTCTCGCATTCTCTCTCGCATTCTCTCTCGCAATCTCTCTCGATGTCTCCATCGCAGTCTCTCTAGCTGTCTCTCTCGCTGTCTCCCTCGCTGTCACCCTCGCTGTCTCCCTCGCTGTCTCCCTCGCTGTCTCTCTCGCTGTCTCCCTCGCTGTCTGCCTCGCTGTCTCCCTCGCTGTCCCCCTAGCTGTTTCCGTCGCAGTCTCTCGCTGTCTCTCTCGCAGTCACTCACGCTGTCTCTCTCGCAGTCACTCTCGCAGTCTCTCTCGCTGTCTCCCTCGCAGTCTCTGTCGTAGTCTCTGTCGCAGTCTCTGTCGCAGTCTCTCTCGCTGTCTTCCTCGCTGTCTCCCTCGCTGTCTCCCTCGCTGTCTTCATCGCTGTCTCTCTAGCTGTCTGTCTCGCTGTCTCTCTCGCTGTCTCTCATGCAGTCTCTGTCGGTGACTCCCTCGCAGTCTCTCTCACTGTCTCCCTCGCTGTCTCCCTCGCTGTCTCCCTCGCTGTCTCTCGCTGTCTCTCACGCAGTCTCTCTCGGTGTCTCCCTCGCTGTCTCTCTCGCTGCCTCTCTCGCAGTCTGTCACGCAGTCTCTCTCGGTGTCTCCCTCGCCGTCTCTCTCTCGCTGTCTCCCTCACAGTCTCTCTCGCTGTCTCTCTCGCTGTCTCTCTCACCGTCTCTTTCTCTGTCTCCCTCGCAGACTCTCTCGCTGTCTGTCTCGCAGTGTCTCTCGCTGCCTCTCTCGCAGACTCTCTCGCAGTCTCTCTCGCACACTCTCGCGCGGTCTCCCTCGCTGTGTTACTCGCAGTCTCTCGCTGTCTCTCTCACAGTCTCTCGCGCAGTCTCTCTCGCTGTCTCTCTATCTGTCTCTCTCGCAGTCTCTCTCGCTGTCTCCCTCGCAGTCTCTCTCGCTGTCTCCCTCGCAGTCTCTCTGTCTGTCTCCCTCGCAGTCCTTCTCGCAGTCTCTCTCCTCGCTGTCTCTCTCGCTGTCTACCTCGCAGTCTCTCTCGCTGTCTCTCCCGCAGACTCTGTCGCTGTCTCACTCGCAGACTCTGTCGCTGTCTCTCTCGCAGACTCTGTCGCTGTCTCTCTCGCTGTCTATCTTGCAGACTCTCTCGCTGTCTCTCTCACTGTCTCTCTCTCAGACTCCCTCGCAGTCTCTCTCGCAGTCTCTCTCGCTGTCTCCCTCGCCGCCTCGCTCATTGTCTCCCTCGCTGTCTCTGTCGCAGTCTCTCTCGCAGTCTCTCTCGCAGTCTCTCTCACTGTCTCCCACGCTGTCTCCCTCGCAGACTCTCTTGCTGTCTCTCTTGCAGTCTCTCTCGCTGTCACTCTCGCAGTCTCTCTCACAGTCTCTCTCGCAGACTCTCTTGCTGTCCCTCTCGCAGTCTCTCTCGATGTCTCTCTCGCAGTCTCTCTCGCTTTCTCTCTCGCTGTCTCTCTCGCTGTCTCTCTCGCAGTCTCTTTCGCAGTCTCTCTCGCAGACTCTCTCGCTGTCTCTCTCGCAGTCTCTCTCGCAGTCTCTCTCGCAGTCTCTCTTGCACGCTCTCTCTCACGCTCTCTCGCAGTCTCTCTCTGTGTCTCTCTCGCAGAATCTGTCGCTGTCTCCCTCGTACTCCCTCGCTGCCTCTCTCGCTGTCACCTTTTTCTGTCTCCCACGCTGTCTCCCTCGCTGTCAGTCTCGCTGTCTCTCTCGCAGACTCTCTCGCTGTCCCTCTCGCAGTCTCTCTCGATGTCTCTCTCGCAGTCTCTCTCGCATTCTCTCTTGCTGTCTCTCTCGCTTTCGCAAGGCGAGAGGACAGACACCAACTCAAGGCGTGGGCCAAATAAAAGTGGCAGCTTCTCGTGAAACTAAACTCTAGAAATGAGTACCTAAGCACAAAACTGCCCGCTAACCCTAAACCTAACTTGAAAGTGACACGCCTTCCGTTGTGCCTGGTCCAAGTGCTGCCATAACGCAGTTCCCCTGATGAAGCCGCAGTTGATGGCGAAACGTTGGGAAGCATCCGTAGTCCTAGTTAGTTGGCAAGGCGAGAGGACAGACACCAACTCAAGGCGTGGGCCAAATAAAAGTGGCAGCTTCTCGTGAAACTAAACTCTAGAAATGAGTACCTGAGCACAAAACTGCCCGCTAACCCTAAACCTAACTTGAAAGTGACACGCCTTCTGTTGTGCCTGGTCCAAGTGCTGCCATAACGCAGTTCCCCTGATGAAGCTGCAGTTGACGGCGAAACGTTGGGAAGCATCCGTAGTCCTAGTTAGTTGGCAAGGCGAGAGGACAGACACCAACTCAAGGCGTGGGCCAAATAAAAGTGGCAGCTTCTCGTGAAACTAAACTCTAGAAATGAGTACCTGAGCACAAAACTGCCCGCTAACCCTAAACCTAACTTGAAAGTGACACGCCTTCCGTTGTGCCTGGTCCAAGTGCTGCCATAACGCAGTTCCCCTGATGAAGCCGCAGTTGACGGCGAAACGTTGGGAAGCATCCGTAGTCCTAGTTAGTTGGCAAGGCAAGAGGACAGACACCAACTCAAGGCGTGGGCCAAATAAAAGTGGCAGCTTCTCGTGAAACTAAACTCTAGAAATGAGTACCTGAGCACAAAACTGCCCGCTAACCCTAAACCTAACTTGAAAGTGACACGCCTTCCGTTGTGCCTGGTCCAAGTGCTGCCATAACGCAGTTCCCCTGATGAAGCCGCAGTTGACGGCGAAACGTTGGGAAGCATCCGTAGTCCTAGTTAGTTGGCAAGGCGAGAGGACAGACACCAACTCAAGGCGTGGGCCAAATAAAAGTGGCAGCTTCTCGTGAAACTAAACTCTAGAAATGAGTACCTGAGCACAAAACTGCCCGCTAACCCTAAACCTAACTTGAAAGTGACACGCCTTCCGCTGTGCCTGGTCCAAGTGCTGCCATAACGCAGTTCCCCTGATGAAGCCGCAGTTGACGGCGAAACGTTGGGAAGCATCCGTAGTCCTAGTTAGTTGGCAAGGCGAGAGGACAGACACCAACTCAAGGCGTGGGCCAAATAAAAGTGGCAGCTTCTCGTGAAACTAAACTCTAGAAATGAGTACCTGAGCACAAAACTGCCCGCTAACCCTAAACCTAACTTGAAAGTGACACGCCTTCCGCTGTGCCTGGTCCAACTGCTGCCATAACGCAGTTCCCCTTATGAAGCCGCAGTTGACGGCGAAACGTTGGGAAGCATCCGTAGTCCTAGTTAGTTGGCAAGGCGAGAGGACAGACACCAACTCAAGGCGTGGGCCAAATAAAAGTGGCAGCTTCTCGTGAAACTAAACTCTAGAAATGAGTACCTGAGCACAAAACTGCCCGCTAACCCTAAACCTAACTTGAAAGTGACACGCCTTCCGTTGTGCCTGGTCCAAGTGCTGCCATAACGCAGTTCCCCTGATGAAGCCGCAGTTGACGGCGAAACGTTGGGAAGCATCCGTAGTCCTAGTTAGTTGGCAAGGCAAGAGGACAGACACCAACTCAAGGCGTGGGCCAAATAAAAGTGGCAGCTTCTCGTGAAACTAAACTCTAGAAATGAGTACCTGAGCACAAAACTGCCCGCCAACCCTAAACCTAACTTGAAAGTGACACGCCTTCCGTTGTGCCTGGTCCAAGTGCTGCCATAACGCAGTTCCCCTGATGAAGCCGCAGTTGACGGCGAAACGTTGGGAAGCATCCGTAGTCCTAGTTAGTTGGCAAGGCGAGAGGACAGACACCAACTCAAGGCGTGGGCCAAATAAAAGTGGCAGCTTCTCGTGAAACTAAACTCTAGAAATGAGTACCTGAGCACAAAACTGCCCGCTAACCCTAAACCTAACTTGAAAGTGACACGCCTTCCGTTGTGCCTGGTCCAAGTGCTGCCATAACGCAGTTCCCCTGATGAAGCCGCAGTTGACGGCGAAACGTTGGGAAGCATCCGTAGTCCTAGTTAGTTGGCAAGGCGAGAGGACAGACACCAACTCAAGGCGTGGGCCAAATAAAAGTGGCAGCTTCTCGTGAAACTAAACTCTAGAAATGAGTACCTGAGCACAAAACTGCCCGCTAACCCTAAACCTAACTTGAAAGTGACACGCCTTCCGCTGTGCCTGGTCCAACTGCTGCCATAACGCAGTTCCCCTGATGAAGCCGCAGTTGACGGCGAAACGTTGGGAAGCATCCGTAGTCCTAGTTAGTTGGCAAGGCGAGAGGACAGACACCAACTCAAGGCGTGGGCCAAATAAAAGTGGCAGCTTCTCGTGAAACTAAACTCTAAAAATGAGTACCTGAGCACAAAACTGCCCGCTAACCCTAAACCTAACTTGAAAGTGACACGCCTTCCGTTGTGCCTGGTCCAAGTGCTGCCATAACGCAGTTCCCCTGATGAAGCCGCAGTTGACGGCGAAACGTTGGGAAGCATCCGTAGTCCTAGTTAGTTGGCAAGGCGAGAGGACAGACACCAACTCAAGGCGTGGGCCAAATAAAAGTGGCAGCTTCTCGTGAAACTAAACTCTAGAAATGAGTACCTGAGCACAAAACTGCCCGCTAACCCTAAACCTAACTTGAAAGTGACACGCCTTCCGTTGTGCCTGGTCCAAGTGCTGCCATAACGCAGTTCCCCTGATGAAGCCGCAGTTGACGGCGAAACGTTGGGAAGCATCCGTAGTCCTAGTTAGTTGGCAAGGCGAGAGGACAGACACCAACTCAAGGCGTGGGCCAAATAAAAGTGGCAGCTTCTCGTGAAACTAAACTCTAGAAATGAGTACCTGAGCACAAAACTGCCCGCTAACCCTAAACCTAACTTGAAAGTGACACGCCTTCTGTTGTGCCTGGTCCAAGTGCTGCCATAACGCAGTTCCCCTGATGAAGCTGCAGTTGACGGCGAAACGTTGGGAAGCATCCGTAGTCCTAGTTAGTTGGCAAGGCGAGAGGACAGACACCAACTCAAGGCGTGGGCCAAATAAAAGTGGCAGCTTCTCGTGAAACTAAACTCTAGAAATGAGTACCTGAGCACAAAACTGCCCGCTAACCCTAAACCTAACTTGAAAGTGACACGCCTTCCGTTGTGCCTGGTCCAAGTGCTGCCATAACGCAGTTCCCCTGATGAAGCCGCAGTTGACGGCGAAACGTTGGGAAGCATCCGTAGTCCTAGTTAGTTGGCAAGGCAAGAGGACAGACACCAACTCAAGGCGTGGGCCAAATAAAAGTGGCCGCTTCTCGTGAAACTAAACTCTAGAAATGAGTACCTGAGCACAAAACTGCCCGCTAACCCTAAACCTAACTTGAAAGTGACACGCCTTCCGTTGTGCCTGGTCCAAGTGCTGCCATAACGCAGTTCCCCTGATGAAGCCGCAGTTGACGGCGAAACGTTGGGAAGCATCCGTAGTCCTAGTTAGTTGGCAAGGCGAGAGGACAGACACCAACTCAAGGCGTGGGCCAAATAAAAGTGGCAGCTTCTCGTGAAACTAAACTCTAGAAATGAGTACCTGAGCACAAAACTGCCCGCTAACCCTAAACCTAACTTGAAAGTGACACGCCTTCCGTTGTGCCTGGTCCAAGTGCTGCCATAACGCAGTTCCCCTGATGAAGCCGCAGTTGACGGCGAAACGTTGGGAAGCATCCGTAGTCCTAGTTAGTTGGCAAGGCGAGAGGACAGACACCAACTCAAGGCGTGGGCCAAATAAAAGTGGCAGCTTCTCGTGAAACTAAACTCTAGAAATGAGTACCTGAGCACAAAACTGCCCGCTAACCCTAAACCTAACTTGAAAGTGACACGCCTTCCGCTGTGCCTGGTCCAAGTGCTGCCATAACGCAGTTCCCCTGATGAAGCCGCAGTTGACGGCGAAACGTTGGGAAGCATCCGTAGTCCTAGTTAGTTGGCAAGGCGAGAGGACAGACACCAACTCAAGGCGTGGGCCAAATAAAAGTGGCAGCTTCTCGTGAAACTAAACTCTAAAAATGAGTACCTGAGCACAAAACTGCCCGCTAACCCTAAACCTAACTTGAAAGTGACACGCCTTCCGTTGTGCCTGGTCCAAGTGCTGCCATAACGCAGTTCCCCTGATGAAGCCGCAGTTGACGGCGAAACGTTGGGAAGCATCCGTAGTCCTAGTTAGTTGGCAAGGCGAGAGGACAGACACCAGCTCAAGGCGTGGGCCAAATAAAAGTGGCAGCTTCTCGTGAAACTAAACTCTAGAAATGAGTACCTGAGCACAAAACTGCCCGCTAACCCTAAACCTAACTTGAAAGTGACACGCCTTCCGTTGTGCCTGGTCCAAGTGCTGCCATAACGCAGTTCCCCTGATGAAGCCGCAGTTGACGGCGAAACGTTGGGAAGCATCCGTAGTCCTAGTTAGTTGGCAAGGCGAGAGGACAGACACCAACTCAAGGCGTGGGCCAAATAAAAGTGGCAGCTTCTCGTGAAACTAAACTCTAGAAATGAGTACCTGAGCACAAAACTGCCCGCTAACCCTAAACCTAACTTGAAAGTGACACGCCTTCCGTTGTGCCTGGTCCAAGTGCTGCCATAACGCAGTTCCCCTGATGAAGCCGCAGTTGACGGCGAATCGTTGGGAAGCATCCGTAGTCCTAGTTAGTTGGCAAGGCGAGAGGACAGACACCAACTCAAGGCGTGGGCCAAATAAAAGTGGCAGCTTCTCGTGAAACTAAACTCTAGAAATGAGTACCTGAGCACAAAACTGCCCGCTAACCCTAAACCTAACTTGAAAGTGACACGCCTTCCGTTGTGCCTGGTCCAAGTGCTGCCATAACGCAGTTCCCCTGATGAAGCCGCAGTTGACGGCGAAACGTTGGGAAGCATCCGTAGTCCTAGTTAGTTGGCAAGGCGAGAGGACAGACACCAACTCAAGGCGTGGGCCAAATAAAAGTGGCAGCTTCTCGTGAAACTAAACTCTAGAAATGAGTACCTGAGCACAAAACTGCCCGCTAACCCTAAACCTAACTTGAAAGTGACACGCCTTCCGTTGTGCCTGGTCCAAGTGCTGCCATAACGCAGTTCCCCTGATGAAGCCGCAGTTGACGGCGAAACGTTGGGAAGCATCCGTAGTCCTAGTTAGTTGGCAAGGCGAGAGGACAGACACCAACTCAAGGCGTGGGCCAAATAAAAGTGGCAGCTTCTCGTGAAACTAAACTCTAGAAATGAGTACCTGAGCACAAAACTGCCCGCTAACCCTAAACCTAACTTGAAAGTGACACGCCTTCCGTTGTGCCTGGTCCAAGTGCTGCCATAACGCAGTTCCCCTGATGAAGCCGCAGTTGACGGCGAAACGTTGGGAAGCATCCATAGTCCTAGTTAGTTGGCAAGGCGAGAGGACAGACACCAACTCAAGGCGTGGGCCAAATAAAAGTGGCAGCTTCTCGTGAAACTAAGCTCTAGAAATGAGTACCTGAGCACAAAACTGCCCGCTAACCCTAAACCTAACTTGAAAGTGACACGCCTTCCGTTGTGCCTGGTCCAAGTGCTGCCATAACGCAGTTCCCCTGATGAAGCCGCAGTTGACGGCGAAACGTTGGGAAGCATCCGTAGTCCTAGTTAGTTGGCAAGGCGAGAGGACAGACACCAACTCAAGGCGTGGGCCAAATAAAAGTGGCAGCTTCTCGTGAAACTAAACTCTAGAAATGAGTACCTGAGCACAAAACTGCCCGCTAACACTAAACCTAACTTGAAAGTGACACGCCTTCCGCTGTGCCTGGTCCAAGTGCTGCCATAACGCAGTTCCCCTTATGAAGCCGCAGTTGACGGCGAAACGTTGGGAAGCATCCGTAGTCCTAGTTAGTTGGCAAGGCGAGAGGACAGACACCAACTCAAGGCGTGGGCCAAATAAAAGTGGCAGCTTCTCGTGAAACTAAACTCTAAAAATGAGTACCTGAGCACAAAACTGCCCGCTAACCCTAAACCTAACTTGAAAGTGACACGCCTTCCGTTGTGCCTGGTCCAAGTGCTGCCATAACGCAGTTCCCCTGATGAAGCCGCAGTTGACGGCGAAACGTTGGGAAGCATCCGTAGTCCTAGTTAGTTGGCAAGGCGAGAGGACAGACACCAACTCAAGGCGTGGGCCAAATAAAAGTGGCAGCTTCTCGTGAAACTAAACTCTAGAAATGAGTACCTGAGCACAAAACTGCCCGCTAACCCTAAACCTAACTTGAAAGTGACACGCCTTCCGTTGTGCCTGGTCCAAGTGCTGCCATAACGCAGTTCCCCTGATGAAGCCGCAGTTGACGGCGAAACGTTG
>NW_027140411.1:45000-52500 GCF_036365525.1 Heterodontus francisci | reverse complement strand
ACATTAATGATTTGGAGGAAAGTATAGGTGGACTGATTAGCAAATTTGCAGACGACACTAAGATTGGTGGAGTAGCAGATAGTGAAGGGGACTGTCAGAGAATACAGCAGAATATAGATAGATTGGAGAGTTGGGCAGAGAAATGGCAGATGGAGTTCAATCAGGGCAAATGCGAGGTGATGCATTTTGGAAGATCCAATTCAAGAGTGAACTATACAGTAAATGGAAAAGTCCTGGGGAAAATTGATGTCCAGAGAGATTTGGGTGTTCAGGTCCACTGTTCCCTGAAGGTGGCAACGCAGGTAAATAGAGCGGTCAAGAAGGCATACGGCATGCTTTCCTTCATCGGACGGGGCATTGAGTACAAGAGTTGGCAGGTCATGTTACAGTTGTATAGGACTTTGGTTCGGCCACATTTGGAACACTGCGTACAGTTCTGGTCGCCACATTATCAAAAGGATGTGGATGCTTTGGAAAGGGTGCAGAGGAGGTTCACCAGGATGTTGCCTGGTATGGAGGGCGCTAGCTATGAAGAGAGGTTGAGTAGATTAGGATTATTTTCATTAGAAAGACGGAGGTTGAAGGGGGACCTGATTGAGGTGTACAAAATCATGAGAGGTATAGACAGGGTGGATAGCAAGAAGCTTTTTCCCAGAGTGGGGGTTTCAATTACTAGAGGACACGAGTTCAAAGTGAAAGGGGAAAAGTTTAGGGGGGATATGCGTGGAACGTTCTTTACGCAGAGGGTGGTGGGCACCTGGAACGCATTGCCAGCGGAGGTGGTAGAAGCGGGCACGATGGAGTCTTTTAAGATGTATCTAGACAGATACATGAATGGGCAGGAAGAAAAGAGATACAGAAGCTTAGAAAATAGGCGACATGTTTAGAGAGAGGATCTGGATCGGCGCAGGCTTGGAGGGCCGAAGGGCCTGTTCCTGTGCTGTAATTATCTTTGTTCATTGTTTTTTTGTTCTAACCCCAACCCTAACCCTAACCCTAACCCTAACCCTAACCCTAACCCTAACCCAAACCCTAACCCTAACGCTAACCCTAACCCTAACCCTAACCCTAACCCTAACCCTAACCCTAATCCCTAACCCTAACCCTAACCCTAACCCCTAACCCTAACCCTAACCCTAACCCGTAACCCTAACCATAACCCTAACCCCTAACCCTAACCCTAAGCCCAACCCCTAACCCTAACCCTAACCCTAACCCCAAACCCTAACCCTAACCCCTAACCCTAACCCTAACCCTAACCCTAACCCTAACCCGAACCCTAACCCTAACCCTAACCCTAACCCGAACCCTAAACCTAACCCTAACCCTAACCTAAACCCGAACCCTAACCCTAACCCTAACCCTAACCCTAACCCCTAACCCTAACCCTAACCTTAACCCTAACCCCTAACCCTAACCCCTAACCCCTAACCCGAACCCTAACCCTAACCCTAACCCTAAACCTAACCCTAAACCTAACCCCTAACCCTAACCCCTAACCCCTAACCCTAACCCTAACCCTAACCCTAAACCTAACCCTAACCCCTAACCCTAACCCTAACCCCTAACCCTAACCCGAACCCTAACCCTAACCCTAACCCTAACACCAACCCTAACCCTAACACCTAACCCCTAACCCTAACCCTAACCCTAACCCCTAAACCTAACCCTAACCCTAACCCTAACCCTAACCCTAACCCTAACCCTAACCCCTAAACCTAACCCTAACCCTAACCCTAACCCTAACCCTAACCCCTAACCCCTAACCCTAACCCTAACCCTAACCCCTAACCCCTAACCCTAACCCTAACCCTAAACCTAACCCTAACGCTAACCCTAACCCCTAACCCTGACCCTAACCCTAACCCTAACACTAACCCTAACCCTAACCCCTAACCCTCACCCTAACCTTAACCCCTAACCCTAACCCTAACCCTAACCCCTAACCCTAACCCTAACCCTAACCCCTAACCCTAACCCTAACCCTAACCCTAACCCTAACCCTATAAGGAGAAAGAGGGTAACTAGAGAAAGGATTGGCCCACTAAAGGACAAAGGAGGAATGTTATGCTTGGACTCAGAGAAAACGGGTGAGATTCTAAACGAGTACTTTGCATCGGTATTCACCGAGGAGAGGGACATGACGGATGTTGAGGTTAGGAACAGATGTTTGATTACTCTAGGTCAAGTCGGCATAAGGAGGGAGGAAGTGTTGGGTATTCTAAAGGGCATTAAGGTGGACAAG
Organism: Heterodontus francisci; assembly: GCF_036365525.1. NCBI lineage: Eukaryota > Metazoa > Chordata > Chondrichthyes > Heterodontiformes > Heterodontidae > Heterodontus > Heterodontus francisci. The sequence continues at coordinate 50,255 of NW_027140411.1, read as the reverse complement.
TCCCCAGGTCCGGATGGGATCTATCCCAGGTTACTGAGGGAAGCGAGAGAGGAAATAGCTTGGGCCTTAACAGATATCTTTGCAGCATCCTTAAACACGGGTGAGGTCCCGGAGGACTGGAGAATTGCTAATGTTGTCCCCTTGTTTAAGAAGGGTAGCAGGGATAATCCAGGTAATTATAGACCGGTGAGCCTGACGTCAGTGGTAGGGAAGCTGCTGGAGAAGATACTGAGGGATAGGATCTATTCCCATTTGGAAGAAAATGGGCTCATCAGTGATAGGCAACATGGTTTTGTGCAGGGAAGGTCATGTCTAACCAACTTAATAGAATTCTTTGAGGAAGTGACAAAGTTGATTGATGACGGAAGGGCTGTCGATGTCATATACATGGACTTCAGTAAGGCGTTTGATAAGGTTCCCCATGGCAGGCTGATGGAGAAAGTGAAGGCGCTTGGGGTCCAAGGTGTACTCGCGAGATGGATAAAGAACTGGCTGGGCAACAAGAGACAGAGAGTAGCAGTAGAAGGGAGTTTCTCAAAATGGAGACGTGTGACCAGTGGAGTTCCACAGGGATCCGTGCTGGGACCACTGTTGTTTGTGATATACATTAATGATTTGGAGGAAAGTATAGGTGGACTGATTAGCAAATTTGCAGACGACACTAAGATTGGTGGAGTAGCAGATAGTGAAGGGGACTGTCAGAGAATACAGCAGAATATAGATAGATTGGAGAGTTGGGCAGAGAAATGGCAGATGGAGTTCAATCAGGGCAAATGCGAGGTGATGCATTTTGGAAGATCCAATTCAAGAGTGAACTATACAGTAAATGGAAAAGTCCTGGGGAAAATTGATGTCCAGAGAGATTTGGGTGTTCAGGTCCACTGTTCCCTGAAGGTGGCAACGCAGGTAAATAGAGCGGTCAAGAAGGCATACGGCATGCTTTCCTTCATCGGACGGGGCATTGAGTACAAGAGTTGGCAGGTCATGTTACAGTTGTATAGGACTTTGGTTCGGCCACATTTGGAATACTGCGTACAGTTCTGGTCGCCACATTATCAAAAGGATGTGGATGCTTTGGAAAGGGTGCAGAGGAGGTTCACCAGGATGTTGCCTGGTATGGAGGGCGCTAGCTATGAAGAGAGGTTGAGTAGATTAGGATTATTTTCATTAGAAAGACGGAGGTTGAAGGGGGACCTGATTGAGGTGTACAAAATCATGAGAGGTATAGACAGGGTGGATAGCAAGAAGCTTTTTCCCAGAGTGGGGGTTTCAATTACTAGAGGACACGAGTTTAAAGTGAAAGGGGAAAAGTTTAGGGGGGATATGCGTGGAACGTTCTTTACGCAGAGGGTGGTGGGCACCTGGAACGCATTGCCAGCGGAGGTGGTAGATGCGGGCACGATGGAGTCTTTTATGATGTATCTAGACAGATACATGAATGGGCAGGAAGAAAAGAGATACAGAAGCTTAGAAAATAGGCGACATGTTTAGAGAGAGGATCTGGATCGGCGCAGGCTTGGAGGGCCGAAGGGCCTGTTCCTGTGCTGTAATTATCTTTGTTCATTGTTTTTTTGTTCTAACCCCAACCCTAACCCTAACCCTAACCCTAACCCTAACCCTAACCCTAACCCTAACCCCTACCCCTATCCCTAACCCTAACCCTAACCCCTAACCCTAACCCTAACCCTCACCCTAACCCTAACCCCTAACCCTAACGCTAACCCTAACCCTAACCGTAACCCCTCACTCTAACCCTAACCCTAACCCTAACCCTAACCCTAACCCTAACCCCTAACCCTAACCCTAACCCTAACCCTAACCCTAACCCCTAACCCCTAACCCTAACCCTAACCCTAACCCTAACCCTAACCCCTAACCCTAACCCCTAACCCCTAACGCTAACCCTAACCCTAACCCTAACCCTAACCCTAACCCCTTATCCTAACCCCTAACCCTAACCCTAACCCCTAACACTAGCCCTAACCCTAACCCCTAACCCTAACACTAACCCTAACCCTAACCCTAACCCTAACTTCTAACCCTAACCCCTAACCCCTAACCCCTAACCCGAACACTAACCCTAACCCTAACCCTAACCCTAAACCTAACCCCTAACCCTAACACTAACCCCTAACCCTAACCCTAACCCTAACCCTAACCCTAACCCCTAACCCTAACCCTAACCCCTAACCCTAACCCTAACCCTAACCCTAACCCTAACCCCTAACCCTAACCCTAACCCTAACACTAACCCTAACCCCTAACCCCTAACCCTAACCCTAACCCTAACCCCTAACCCTAACCCTAACCCTAACCCTAACCCCTAACCCCTAACCCTAACCCTAACCCCTAACGCTAACCCTAACCCTAACCCTAACCCTAACCCTAACCCCTTATCCTAACCCTAACCCTAACCCTAACCCTAACCCTAACCCTAATCCCTAACCCCTAACCCTAACCCTAACCCTAACCCTAACCCCTAACCCTAACCCTAACCCTAACCCTAACCCTAACCCCTAACCCCTAACCCTAACCCTAACCCTAACCCCTAACCCCTAACCCTAACCCTAACCCTAAACCTAACCCTAACGCTAACCCTAACCCCTAACCCTGACCCTAACCCTAACCCTAACCCTAACCCTAACCCTAACCCTTAACCCTCACCCTAACCTTAACCCCTAACCCTAACCCTAACCCTAACCCCTAACCCTAACCCTAACCCTAACCCCTAACCCTAACCCTAACCCTAACCCTAACCCTATAAGGAGAAAGAGGGTAACTAGAGAAAGGATTGGCCCACTAAAGGACAAAGGAGGAATGTTATGCTTGGACTCAGAGAAAACGGGTGAGATTCTAAACGAGTACTTTGCATCGGTATTCACCGAGGAGAGGGACATGACGGATGTTGAGGTTAGGAACAAATGTTTGATTACTCTAGGTCAAGTCGGCATAAGGAGGGAGGAAGTGTTGGGTATTCTAAAGGGCATTAAGGTGGGCAAGTCCCCAGGTCCGGATGGGATCTATCCCAGGTTACTGAGGGAAGCGAGAGAGGAAATAGCTTGGGCCTTAACAGATATCTTTGCAGCATCCTTAAACACGGGTGAGGTCCCGGAGGACTGGAGAATTGCTAATGTTGTCCCCTTGTTTAAGAAGGGTAGCAGGGATAATCCAGGTAATTATAGACCGGTGAGCCTGACGTCAGTGGTAGGGAAGCTGCTGGAGAAGATACTGAGGGATAGGATCTATTCCCATTTGGAAGAAAATGGGCTCATCAGTGATAGGCAACATGGTTTTGTGCAGGGAAGGTCATGTCTAACCAACTTAATAGAATTCTTTGAGGAAGTGACAAAGTTGATTGATGACGGAAGGGCTGTCGATGCCATATACATGGACTTCAGTAAGGCGTTTGATAAGGTTCCCCATGGCAGGCTGATGGAGAAAGTGAAGGCGCTTGGGGTCCAAGGTGTACTCGCGAGATGGATAAAGAACTGGCTGGGCAACAAGAGACAGAGAGTAGCAGTAGAAGGGAGTTTCTCAAAATGGAGACGTGTGACCAGTGGAGTTCCACAGGGATCCGTGCTGGGACCACTGTTGTTTGTGATATACATTAATGATTTGGAGGAAAGTATAGGTGGACTGATTAGCAAATTTGCAGACGACACTAAGATTGGTGGAGTAGCAGATAGTGAAGGGGACTGTCAGAGAATACAGCAGAATATAGATAGATTGGAGAGTTGGGCAGAGAAATGGCAGATGGAGTTCAATCAGGGCAAATGCGAGGTGATGCATTTTGGAAGATCCAATTCAAGAGTGAACTATACAGTAAATGGAAAAGTCCTGGGGAAAATTGATGTCCAGAGAGATTTGGGTGTTCAGGTCCACTGTTCCCTGAAGGTGGCAACGCAGGTAAATAGAGCGGTCAAGAAGGCATACGGCATGCTTTCCTTCATCGGACGGGGCATTGAGTACAAGAGTTGGCAGGTCATGTTACAGTTGTATAGGACTTTGGTTCGGCCACATTTGGAATACTGCGTACAGTTCTGGTCGCCACATTATCAAAAGGATGTAGATGCTTTGGAAAGGGTGCAGAGGAGGTTCACCAGGATGTTGCCTGGTATGGAGGGCGCTAGCTATGAAGAGAGGTTGAGTAGATTAGGATTATTTTCATTAGAAAGACGGAGGTTGAAGGGGGACCTGATTGAGGTGTACAAAATCATGAGAGGTATAGACAGGGTGGATAGCAAGAAGCTTTTTCCCAGAGTGGGGGTTTCAATTACTAGAGGACACGAGTTCAAAGTGAAAGGGGAAAAGTTTAGGGGGGATATGCGTGGAACGTTCTTTACGCAGAGGGTGGTGGGCACCTGGAACGCATTGCCAGCGGAGGTGGTAGATGCGGGCACGATGGAGTCTTTTAAGATGTATCTAGACAGATACATGAATGGGCAGGAAGAAAAGAGATACAGAAGCTTAGAAAATAGGCGACATGTTTAGAGAGAGGATCTGGATCGGCGCAGGCTTGGAGGGCCGAAGGGCCTGTTCCTGTGCTGTAATTATCTTTGTTCATTGTTTTTTTGTTCTAACCCCAACCCCAACCCTAACCCTAACCCTAACCCTAACCCTAACCCTAACCCAAACCCGAACCCTAACGCTAACCCTAACCCTAACCCTAACCCTAACCCTAACCCTAATCCCTAACCCTAACCCTAACCCTAACCCCTAACCCTAACCCTAACCCTAACCCGTAACCCTAACCATAACCCTAACCCCTAACCCTAACCCTAAGCCCAACCCCTAACCCTAACCTTAACCCTAACCCCAAACCCTAACCCTAACCCCTAACCCTAACCCTAACCCTAACCCTAACCCTAACCCGAACCCTAACCCTAACCCTAACCCTAACCCGAACCCTAAACCTAACCCTAACCCTAACCTAAACCCGAACCCTAACCCTAACCCTAACCCTAACCCTAACCCCTAGCCCTAACCCTAACCTTAACCCTAACCCCTAACCCTAACCCCTAACCCCTAACCCGAACCCTAACCCTAACCCTAACCCTAAACCTAACTCTAAACCTAACCCCTAACCCTAACCCCTAACCCCTAACCCTAACCCTAACCCTAACCCTAAACCTAACCCTAACCCCTAACCCTAACCCTAACCCCTAACCCTAACCCGAACCCTAACCCTAACCCTAACCCTAACACCAACCCTAACCCTAACACCTAACCCCTAACCCTAACCCTAACCCTAACCC
>NW_027140411.1:0-12500 GCF_036365525.1 Heterodontus francisci | reverse complement strand
CAAATAAAAGTGGCAGCTTCTCGTGAAACTAAACTCTAGAAATGAGTACCTAGCACAAAACTGCCCGCTAACCCTAAACCTAACTTGAAAGTGACACGCCTTCCGTTGTGCCTGGTCCAAGTGCTGCCATAACGCAGTTCCCCTGATGAAGCCGTAGTTGACGGCGAAACGTTGGGAAGCATCCGTAGTCCTAGTTAGTTGGCAAGGCGAGAGGACAGACACCAACTCAAGGCGTGGGCCAAATAAAAGTGGCAGCTTCTCGTGAAACTAAACTCTAGAAATGAGTACCTAAGCACAAAACTGCCCGCTAACCCTAAACCTAACTTGAAAGTGACACGCCTTCCGTTGTGCCTGGTCCAAGTGCTGCCATAACGCAGTTCCCCTGATGAAGCCGTAGTTGACGGCGAAACGTTGGGAAGCATCCGTAGTCCTAGTTAGTTGGCAAGGCGAGAGGACAGACACCAACTCAAGGCGTGGGCCAAATAAAAGTGGCAGCTTCTCGTGAAACTAAACTCTAGAAATGAGTACCTAAGCACAAAACTGCCCGCTAACCCTAAACCTAACTTGAAAGTGACACGCCTTCCGTTGTGCCTGGTCCAAGTGCTGCCATAACGCAGTTCCCCTGATGAAGCCGTAGTTGACGGCGAAACGTTGGGGAAGCATCCGTAGTCGTCTAGTTAGTTGGCAAGGCGAGAGGACAGGACACCAACTCAAGGCGTGGGCCAAATAAAAGTGGCAGCTTCTCGTGAAACTAAACTCTAGAAATGAGTACCTAAGCACAAAACTGCCCGCTAACCCTAAACCTAACTTGAAAGTGACACGCCTTCCGTTGTGCCTGGTCCAAGTGCTGCCATAACGCAGTTCCCCTGATGAAGCCGTAGTTGACGGCGAAACGTTGGGAAGCATCCGTAGTCCTAGTTAGTTGGCAAGGCGAGAGGACAGACACCAACTCAAGGCGTGGGCCAAATAAAAGTGCAGCTTCTCGTGAAACTAAACTCTAGAAATGAGTACCTAAGCACAAAACTGCCCGCTAACCCTAAACCTAACTTGAAAGTGACACGCCTTCCGTTGTGCCTGGTCCAAGTGCTGCCATAACGCAGTTCCCCTGATGAAGCCGTAGTTGACGGCGAAACGTTGGGAAGCATCCCGTAGTCCTAGTTAGTTGGCAAGGCGAGAGGACAGACACCAACTCAAGGCGTGGGCCAAATAAAAGTGGCAGCTTCTCGTGAAACTAAACTCTAGAAATGAGTACCTAAGCACAAACTGCCCGCTAACCCTAAACCTAACTTGAAAGTGACACGCCTTCCGTTGTGCCTGGTCCAAGTGCTGCCATAATGCAGTTCCCCTGATGAAGCCGTAGTTGACGGCGAAACGTTGGGAAGCATCCGTAGTCCTAGTTAGTTGGCAAGGCGAGAGGACAGACACCAACTCAAGGCGTGTGGCCAAATAAAAGTGGCAGCTTCTCGTGAAACTAAACTCTAGAAATGAGTACCTAAGCACAAAACTGCCGCTAACCCTAAACCTAACTTGAAAGTGACACGCCTTCCGTTGTGCCTGGTCCAAGTGCTGCCATAACGCAGTTCCCCTGATGAAGCCGTAGTTGACGGCGAAACGTTGGGAAGCATCCGTAGTCCTAGTTAGTTGGCAAGGCGAGAGGACAGACACCAACTCAAGGCGTGGGCCAAATAAAAGTGGCAGCTTCTCGTGAAACTAAACTCTAGAAATGAGTACCTAAGCACAAAACTGCCCGCTAACCCTAAACCTAACTTGAAAGTGGACACGCCTTCGTTGTGCCTGCCCAAGTGCTGCCATAACGCAGTTCCCCTGATGAAGCCGTAGTTGACGGCGAAACGTTGGGAAGCATCCGTAGTCCTAGTTAGTTGGCAAGGCGAGAGGACAGACACCAACTCAAGGCGTGGGCCAAATAAAAGTGGCAGCTTCTCGTGAAACTAAACTCTAGAAATGAGTACCTAAGCACAAACTGCCCGCTAACCCTAAACCTAACTTGAAAGTGACACGCCTTCCGTTGTGCCTGGTCCAAGTGCTGCCATAACGCAGTTCCCCTGATGAAGCCGTAGTTGATGGCTAAACGTTGGGAAGCATCCGTAGTCCTAGTTAGTTGGCAAGGCGAGAGGACAGACACCAACTCAAGGCGTGGGCCAAATAAAAGTGGCAGCTTCTCGTGAAACTAAACTCTAGAAATGAGTACCTAAGCACAAAACTGCCCGCTAACCCTAAACCTAACTTGAAAGTGACACGCCTTCCGTTGTGCCTGGTCCAAGTGCTGCCATAACGCAGTTCCCCTGATGAAGCCGTAGTTGACGGCGAAACGTTGGGAAGCATCCGTAGTCCTAGTTAGTTGGCAAGGCGAGAGGACAGACACCAACTCAAGGCGTGGGCCAAATAAAAGTGGCAGCTTCTCGTGAAACTAAACTCTAGAAATGAGTACCTAAGCACAAACTGCCCGCTAACCCTAAACCTAACTTGAAAGTGACACGCCTTCCGTTGTGCCTGGTCCAAGTGCTGCCATAACGCAGTTCCCCTGATGAAGCCGTAGTTGACGGCGAAACGTTGGGAAGCATCCGTAGTCCTAGTTAGTTGGCAAGGCGAGAGGACAGACACCAACTCAAGGCGTGGGCCAAATAAAAGTGGCAGCTTCTCGTGAAACTAAACTCTAGAAATGAGTACCTAAGCACAAAACTGCCCGCTAACCCTAAACCTAACTTGAAAGTGACACGCCTTCCGTTGTGCCTGGTCCAAGTGCTGCCATAACGCAGTTCCCCTGATGAAGCCGTAGTTGACGGCGAAACGTTGGGAAGCATCCGTAGTCCTAGTTAGTTGGCAAGGCGAGAGGACAGACACCAACTCAAGGCGTGGGCCAAATAAAAGTGGCAGCTTCTCGTGAAACTAAACTCTAGAAATGAGTACCTAAGCACAAAACTGCCCGCTACCCTAAACCTAACTTGAAAGTGACACGCCTTCCGTTGTGCCTGGTCCAAGTGCTGCCATAACGCAGTTCCCCTGATGAAGCCGTAGTTGACGGCGAAACGTTGGGAAGCATCCGTAGTCCTAGTTAGTTGGCAAGGCGAGAGGACAGACACCAACTCAAGGCGTGGGCCAAATAAAAGTGGCAGCTTCTCGTGAAACTAAACTCTAGAAATGAGTACCTAAGCACAAAACTGCCCGCTAACCCCTAAAACCTAACTTGAAAGTGACACGCCTTCCGTTGTGCCTGGTCCAAGTGCTGCCATAACGCAGTTCCCCTGATGAAGCCGTAGTTGACGGCGAAACGTTGGGAAGCATCCGTATCTAGTCTAGTTAGTTGGCAAGGCGAGAGGACAGACACCAACTCAAGGCGTGGGCCAAATAAAAGTGGCAGCTTCTCGTGAAACTAAACTCTAGAAATGAGTACCTAAGCACAAAACTGCCCGCTAACCCTAAACCTAACTTGAAAGTGACACGCCTTCCGTTGTGCCTGGTCCAAGTGCTGCCATAACGCAGTTCCCCTGATGAAGCCGTAGTTGACGGCGAAACGTTGGGAAGCATCCGTTAGTCCTAGTTAGTTGGCAAGGCGAGAGGACAGACACCAACTCAAGGCGTGGGCCAAATAAAAGTGGCAGCTTCTCGTGAAACTAAACTCTAGAAATGAGTACCTAAGCACAAAACTGCCCGCTAACCCTAAACCTAACTTGAAAGTGACACGCCTTCCGTTGTGCCTGGTCCAAGTGCTGCCATAACGCAGTTCCCCTGATGAAGCCGTAGTTGACGGCGAAACGTTGGGAAGCATCCGTAGTCCTAGTTAGTTGGCAAGGCGAGAGGACAGACACCAACTCAAGGCGTGGGCCAAATAAAAGTGGCAGCTTCTCGTGAAACTAAACTCTAGAAATGAGTACCTAAGCACAAAACTGCCCGCTAACCCTAAACTAACTTGAAAGTGACACGCCTTCCGTTGTGCCTGGTCCAAGTGCTGCCATAACGCAGTTCCCCTGATGAAGCCGTAGTTGACGGCGAAACGTTGGGAAGCATCCGTAGTCCTAGTTAGTTGGCAAGGCGAGAGGACAGACACCAACTCAAGGCGTGGGCCAAATAAAAGTGGCAGCTTCTCGTGAAACTAAACTCTAGAAATGAGTACCTAAGCACAAAACTGCCCGCTAACCCTAAACCTAACTTGAAAGTGACACGCCTTCCGTTGTGCCTGGTCCAAGTGCTGCCATAACGCAGTTCCCCTGATGAAGCCGTAGTTGACGGCGAAACGTTGGGAAGCATCCGTAAGTCCTAGTTAGTTGGCAAGGCGAGAGGACAGACACCAACTCAAGGCGTGGGCCAAATAAAAGTGGCAGCTTCTCGTGAAACTAAACTCTAGAAATGAGTACCTAAGCACAAAACTGCCCGCTAACCCTAAACCTAACTTGAAAGTGACACGCCTTCCGTTGTGCCTGGTCCAAGTGCTGCCATAACGCAGTTCCCCTGATGAAGCCGTAGTTGACGGCGAAACGTTGGGAAGCATCCGTAGTCCTAGTTAGTTGGCAAGGCGAGAGGGACAGACACCAACTCAAGGCGTGGGCCAAATAAAAGTGGCAGCTTCTCGTGAAACTAAACTCTAGAAATGAGTACCTAAGCACAAAACTGCCCGCTAACCCTAAACCTAACTTGAAAGTGACACGCCTTCCGTTGTGCCTGGTCCAAGTGCTGCCATAACGCAGTTCCCCTGATGAAGCCGTAGTTGACGGCGAAACGTTGGGAAGCATCCGTAGTCCTAGTTAGTTGGCAAGGCGAGAGGACAGACACCAACTCAAGGCGTGGGCCAAATAAAAGTGGCAGCTTCTCGTGAAACTAAACTCTAGAAATGAGTACCTAAGCACAAAACTGCCCGCTAACCCTAAACCTAACTTGAAAGTGACACGCCTTCCGTTGTGCCTGGTCCAAGTGCTGCCATAACGCAGTTCCCCTGATGAAGCCGTAGTTGACGGCGAAACGTTGGAAGCATCCGTAGTCCTAGTTAGTTGGCAAGGCGAGAGGACAGACACCAACTCAAGGCGTGGGCCAAATAAAAGTGGCAGCTTCTCGTGAAACTAAACTCTAGAAATGAGTACCTAAGCACAAAACTGCCCGCTAACCCTAAACCTAACTTGAAAGTGACACGCCTTCCGTTGTGCCTGGTCCAAGTGCTGCCATAACGCAGTTCCCCTGATGAAGCCGTAGTTGACGGCGAAACGTTGGGAAGCATCCGTAGTCCTAGTTAGTTGGCAAGGCGAGAGGACAGACACCAACTCAAGGCGTGGGCCAAATAAAAGTGGCAGCTTCTCGTGAAACTAAACTCTAGAAATGAGTACCTAAGCACAAAACTGCCCGCTAACCTAAACCTAACTTGAAAGTGACACGCCTTCCGTTGTGCCTGGTCCAAGTGCTGCCATAACGCAGTTCCCCTGATGAAGCCGTAGTTGACGGCGAAACGTTGGGAAGCATCCGTAGTCCTAGTTAGTTGGCAAGGCGAGAGGACAGACACCAACTCAAGGCGTGGGCCAAATAAAAGTGGCAGCTTCTCGTGAAACTAAACTCTAGAAATGAGTACCTAAGCACAAAACTGCCCGCTAACCCTAAACCTAACTTGAAAGTGACACGCCTTCCGTTGTGCCTGGTCCAAGTGCTGCCATAACGCAGTTCCCCTGATGAAGCCGTAGTTGACGGCGAAACGTTGGGAAGCATCCGTAGTCCTAGTTAGTTGGCAAGGCGAGAGGACAGACACCAACTCAAGGCGTGGGCCAAATAAAAGTGGCAGCTTCTCGTGAAACTAAACTCTAGAAATGAGTACCTAAGCACAAAACTGCCCGCTAACCCTAAACCTAACTTGAAAGTGACACGCCTTCCGTTGTGCCTGGTCCAAGTGCTGCCATAACGCAGTTCCCCTGATGAAGCCGTAGTTGACGGCGAAACGTTGGGAAGCATCCGTAGTCCTAGTTAGTTGGCAAGGCGAGAGGACAGACACCAACTCAAGGCGTGGGCCAAATAAAAGTGGCAGCTTCTCGTGAAACTAAACTCTAGAAATGAGTACCTAAGCACAAAACTGCCCGCTAACCCTAAACCTAACTTGAAAGTGACACGCCTTCCGTTGTGCCTGGTCCAAGTGCTGCCATAACGCAGTTCCCTGATGAAGCCGTAGTTGACGGCGAAACGTTGGGAAGCATCCGTAGTCCTAGTTAGTTGGCAAGGCGAGAGGACAGACACCAACTCAAGGCGTGGGCCAAATAAAAGTGGCAGCTTCTCGTGAAACTAAACTCTAGAAATGAGTACCTAAGCACAAAACTGCCCGCTAACCCTAAACCTAACTTGAAAGTGACACGCCTTCCGTTGTGCCTGGTCCAAGTGCTGCCATAACGCAGTTCCCCTGATGAAGCCGTAGTTGACGGCGAAACGTTGGGAAGCATCCGTAGTCCTAGTTAGTTGGCAAGGCGAGAGGACAGACACCAACTCAAGGCGTGGGCCAAATAAAAGTGGCAGCTTCTCGTGAAACTAAACTCTAGAAATGAGTACCTAAGCACAAAACTGCCCGCTAACCCTAAACCTAACTTGAAAGTGACACGCCTTCCGTTGTGCCTGGTCCAAGTGCTGCCATAACGCAGTTCCCCTGATGAAGCCGTAGTTGACGGCGAAACGTTGGGAAGCATCCGTAGTCCTAGTTAGTTGGCAAGGCGAGAGGACAGACACCAACTCAAGGCGTGGGCCAAATAAAAGTGGCAGCTTCTCGTGAAACTAAACTCTAGAAATGAGTACCTAAGCACAAAACTGCCCGCTAACCCTAAACCTAACTTGAAAGTGACACGCCTTCCGTTGTGCCTGGTCCAAGTGCTGCCATAACGCAGTTCCCCTGATGAAGCCGTAGTTGACGGCGAAACGTTGGGAAGCATCCGTAGTCCTAGTTAGTTGGCAAGGCGAGAGGACAGACACCAACTCAAGGCGTGGGCCAAATAAAAGTGGCAGCTTCTCGTGAAACTAAACTCTAGAAATGAGTACCTAAGCACAAAACTGCCCGCTAACCCTAAACCTAACTTGAAAGTGACACGCCTTCCGTTGTGCCTGGTCCAAGTGCTGCCATAACGCAGTTCCCCTGATGAAGCCGTAGTTGACGGCGAAACGTTGGGAAGCATCCGTAGTCCTAGTTAGTTGGCAAGGCGAGAGGACAGACACCAACTCAAGGCGTGGGCCAAATAAAAGTGGCAGCTTCTCGTGAAACTAAACTCTAGAAATGAGTACCTAAGCACAAAACTGCCCGCTAACCCTAAACCTAACTTGAAAGTGACACGCCTTCCGTTGTGCCTGGTCCAAGTGCTGCCATAACGCAGTTCCCCTGATGAAGCCGTAGTTGACGGCGAAACGTTGGGAAGCATCCGTAGTCCTAGTTAGTTGGCAAGGCGAGAGGACAGACACCAACTCAAGGCGTGGGCCAAATAAAAGTGGCAGCTTCTCGTGAAACTAAACTCTAGAAATGAGTACCTAAGCACAAAACTGCCCGCTAACCCTAAACCTAACTTGAAAGTGACACGCCTTCCGTTGTGCCTGGTCCAAGTGCTGCCATAACGCAGTTCCCCTGATGAAGCCGTAGTTGACGGCGAAACGTTGGGAAGCATCCGTAGTCCTAGTTAGTTGGCAAGGCGAGAGGACAGACACCAACTCAAGGCGTGGGCCAAATAAAAGTGGCAGCTTCTCGTGAAACTAAACTCTAGAAATGAGTACCTAAGCACAAAACTGCCCGCTAACCCTAAACCTAACTTGAAAGTGACACGCCTTCCGTTGTGCCTGGTCCAAGTGCTGCCATAACGCAGTTCCCCTGATGAAGCCGTAGTTGACGGCGAAACGTTGGGAAGCATCCGTAGTCCTAGTTAGTTGGCAAGGCGAGAGGACAGACACCAACTCAAGGCGTGGGCCAAATAAAAGTGGCAGCTTCTCGTGAAACTAAACTCTAGAAATGAGTACCTAAGCACAAAACTGCCCGCTAACCCTAAACCTAACTTGAAAGTGACACGCCTTCCGTTGTGCCTGGTCCAAGTGCTGCCATAACGCAGTTCCCCTGATGAAGCCGTAGTTGACGGCGAAACGTTGGGAAGCATCCGTAGTCCTAGTTAGTTGGCAAGGCGAGAGGACAGACACCAACTCAAGGCGTGGGCCAAATAAAAGTGGCAGCTTCTCGTGAAACTAAACTCTAGAAATGAGTACCTAAGCACAAAACTGCCCGCTAACCCTAAACCTAACTTGAAAGTGACACGCCTTCCGTTGTGCCTGGTCCAAGTGCTGCCATAACGCAGTTCCCCTGATGAAGCCGTAGTTGACGGCGAAACGTTGGGAAGCATCCGTAGTCCTAGTTAGTTGGCAAGGCGAGAGGACAGACACCAACTCAAGGCGTGGGCCAAATAAAAGTGGCAGCTTCTCGTGAAACTAAACTCTAGAAATGAGTACCTAAGCACAAAACTGCCCGCTAACCCTAAACCTAACTTGAAAGTGACACGCCTTCCGTTGTGCCTGGTCCAAGTGCTGCCATAACGCAGTTCCCCTGATGAAGCCGTAGTTGACGGCGAAACGTTGGGAAGCATCCGTAGTCCTAGTTAGTTGGCAAGGCGAGAGGACAGACACCAACTCAAGGCGTGGGCCAAATAAAAGTGGCAGCTTCTCGTGAAACTAAACTCTAGAAATGAGTACCTAAGCACAAAACTGCCCGCTAACCCTAAACCTAACTTGAAAGTGACACGCCTTCCGTTGTGCCTGGTCCAAGTGCTGCCATAACGCAGTTCCCCTGATGAAGCCGTAGTTGACGGCGAAACGTTGGGAAGCATCCGTAGTCCTAGTTAGTTGGCAAGGCGAGAGGACAGACACCAACTCAAGGCGTGGGCCAAATAAAAGTGGCAGCTTCTCGTGAAACTAAACTCTAGAAATGAGTACCTAAGCACAAAACTGCCCGCTAACCCTAAACCTAACTTGAAAGTGACACGCCTTCCGTTGTGCCTGGTCCAAGTGCTGCCATAACGCAGTTCCCCTGATGAAGCCGTAGTTGACGGCGAAACGTTGGGAAGCATCCGTAGTCCTAGTTAGTTGGCAAGGCGAGAGGACAGACACCAACTCAAGGCGTGGGCCAAATAAAAGTGGCAGCTTCTCGTGAAACTAAACTCTAGAAATGAGTACCTAAGCACAAAACTGCCCGCTAACCCTAAACCTAACTTGAAAGTGACACGCCTTCCGTTGTGCCTGGTCCAAGTGCTGCCATAACGCAGTTCCCCTGATGAAGCCGTAGTTGACGGCGAAACGTTGGGAAGCATCCGTAGTCCTAGTTAGTTGGCAAGGCGAGAGGACAGACACCAACTCAAGGCGTGGGCCAAATAAAAGTGGCAGCTTCTCGTGAAACTAAACTCTAGAAATGAGTACCTAAGCACAAAACTGCCCGCTAACCCTAAACCTAACTTGAAAGTGACACGCCTTCCGTTGTGCCTGGTCCAAGTGCTGCCATAACGCAGTTCCCCTGATGAAGCCGTAGTTGACGGCGAAACGTTGGGAAGCATCCATAGTCCTAGTTAGTTGGCAAGGCGAGAGGACAGACACCAACTCAAGGCGTGGGCCAAATAAAAGTGGCAGCTTCTCGTGAAACTAAACTCTAGAAATGAGTACCTAAGCACAAAACTGCCCGCTAACCCTAAACCTAACTTGAAAGTGACACGCCTTCCGTTGTGCCTGGTCCAAGTGCTGCCATAACGCAGTTCCCCTGATGAAGCCGTAGTTGACGGCGAAACGTTGGGAAGCATCCGTAGTCCTAGTTAGTTGGCAAGGCGAGAGGACAGACACCAACTCAAGGCGTGGGCCAAATAAAAGTGGCAGCTTCTCGTGAAACTAAACTCTAGAAATGAGTACCTAAGCACAAAACTGCCCGCTAACCCTAAACCTAACTTGAAAGTGACACGCCTTCCGTTGTGCCTGGTCCAAGTGCTGCCATAACGCAGTTCCCCTGATGAAGCCGTAGTTGACGGCGAAACGTTGGGAAGCATCCGTAGTCCTAGTTAGTTGGCAAGGCGAGAGGACAGACACCAACTCAAGGCGTGGGCCAAATAAAAGTGGCAGCTTCTCGTGAAACTAAACTCTAGAAATGAGTACCTAAGCACAAAACTGCCCGCTAACCCTAAACCTAACTTGAAAGTGACACGCCTTCCGTTGTGCCTGGTCCAAGTGCTGCCATAACGCAGTTCCCCTGATGAAGCCGTAGTTGACGGCGAAACGTTGGGAAGCATCCGTAGTCCTAGTTAGTTGGCAAGGCGAGAGGACAGACACCAACTCAAGGCGTGGGCCAAATAAAAGTGGCAGCTTCTCGTGAAACTAAACTCTAGAAATGAGTACCTAAGCACAAAACTGCCCGCTAACCCTAAACCTAACTTGAAAGTGACACGCCTTCCGTTGTGCCTGGTCCAAGTGCTGCCATAACGCAGTTCCCCTGATGAAGCCGTAGTTGACGGCGAAACGTTGGGAAGCATCCGTAGTCCTAGTTAGTTGGCAAGGCGAGAGGACAGACACCAACTCAAGGCGTGGGCCAAATAAAAGTGGCAGCTTCTCGTGAAACTAAACTCTAGAAATGAGTACCTAAGCACAAAACTGCCCGCTAACCCTAAACCTAACTTGAAAGTGACACGCCTTCCGTTGTGCCTGGTCCAAGTGCTGCCATAACGCAGTTCCCCTGATGAAGCCGTAGTTGACGGCGAAACGTTGGGAAGCATCCGTAGTCCTAGTTAGTTGGCAAGGCGAGAGGACAGACACCAACTCAAGGCGTGGGCCAAATAAAAGTGGCAGCTTCTCGTGAAACTAAACTCTAGAAATGAGTACCTAAGCACAAAACTGCCCGCTAACCCTAAACCTAACTTGAAAGTGACACGCCTTCCGTTGTGCCTGGTCCAAGTGCTGCCATAACGCAGTTCCCCTGATGAAGCCGTAGTTGACGGCGAAACGTTGGGAAGCATCCGTAGTCCTAGTTAGTTGGCAAGGCGAGAGGACAGACACCAACTCAAGGCGTGGGCCAAATAAAAGTGGCAGCTTCTCGTGAAACTAAACTCTAGAAATGAGTACCTAAGCACAAAACTGCCCGCTAACCCTAAACCTAACTTGAAAGTGACACGCCTTCCGTTGTGCCTGGTCCAAGTGCTGCCATAACGCAGTTCCCCTGATGAAGCCGTAGTTGACGGCGAAACGTTGGGAAGCATCCGTAGTCCTAGTTAGTTGGCAAGGCGAGAGGACAGACACCAACTCAAGGCGTGGGCCAAATAAAAGTGGCAGCTTCTCGTGAAACTAAACTCTAGAAATGAGTACCTAAGCACAAAACTGCCCGCTAACCCTAAACCTAACTTGAAAGTGACACGCCTTCCGTTGTGCCTGGTCCAAGTGCTGCCATAACGCAGTTCCCCTGATGAAGCCGTAGTTGACGGCGAAACGTTGGGAAGCATCCGTAGTCCTAGTTAGTTGGCAAGGCGAGAGGACAGACACCAACTCAAGGCGTGGGCCAAATAAAAGTGGCAGCTTCTCGTGAAACTAAACTCTAGAAATGAGTACCTAAGCACAAAACTGCCCGCTAACCCTAAACCTAACTTGAAAGTGACACGCCTTCCGTTGTGCCTGGTCCAAGTGCTGCCATAACGCAGTTCCCCTGATGAAGCCGTAGTTGACGGCGAAACGTTGGGAAGCATCCGTAGTCCTAGTTAGTTGGCAAGGCGAGAGGACAGACACCAACTCAAGGCGTGGGCCAAATAAAAGTGGCAGCTTCTCGTGAAACTAAACTCTAGAAATGAGTACCTAAGCACAAAACTGCCCGCTAACCCTAAACCTAACTTGAAAGTGACACGCCTTCCGTTGTGCCTGGTCCAAGTGCTGCCATAACGCAGTTCCCCTGATGAAGCCGTAGTTGACGGCGAAACGTTGGGAAGCATCCGTAGTCCTAGTTAGTTGGCAAGGCGAGAGGACAGACACCAACTCAAGGCGTGGGCCAAATAAAAGTGGCAGCTTCTCGTGAAACTAAACTCTAGAAATGAGTACCTAAGCACAAAACTGCCCGCTAACCCTAAACCTAACTTGAAAGTGACACGCCTTCCGTTGTGCCTGGTCCAAGTGCTGCCATAACGCAGTTCCCCTGATGAAGCCGTAGTTGACGGCGAAACGTTGGGAAGCATCCGTAGTCCTAGTTAGTTGGCAAGGCGAGAGGACAGACACCAACTCAAGGCGTGGGCCAAATAAAAGTGGCAGCTTCTCGTGAAACTAAACTCTAGAAATGAGTACCTAAGCACAAAACTGCCCGCTAACCCTAAACCTAACTTGAAAGTGACACGCCTTCCGTTGTGCCTGGTCCAAGTGCTGCCATAACGCAGTTCCCCTGATGAAGCCGTAGTTGACGGCGAAACGTTGGGAAGCATCCGTAGTCCTAGTTAGTTGGCAAGGCGAGAGGACAGACACCAACTCAAGGCGTGGGCCAAATAAAAGTGGCAGCT